>NC_069500.1:441197705-441297705 GCF_027579735.1 Bombina bombina
AGTTTAAAAGATATATTACATTTTTTGAGGTAAAGGAGATCCTGTCTTGAACGTAGTGTGGCCTAATTCTAGTCGGTGTATGAAAAGTAGTTGATCTTTTAACATAGGTACAATACACCCAGTGTTCACATGGGATACTACCCACTTGGTTTCGTGCAGCTGTTAACCAATTTGTTCCTTGCTCTCTCTTGAATTCACTATGCACTAATTTATCTTTCATGCTAGGCGCTTTCCTAGCTGTAAGTAATGGATACTCAGATATACAACCTGTGAGAGATAAATCATTAGATAATATATACCAATGTATATTGAGGATCCCTCGCAATTTTTTCCAATGCGAGTTATATCTAGTAATTAATCTTGCATGATTTTCATCTCTTGATTCATCTCTCTTTTTGTAAAAGAGCTCACACCTAGGGGTGTAGCGGGATCTAACCCAAGCTTTTTTTCACCTGCCTTTTTGAGTATCCTCTTGACAAAAATCTCTCAGTCATTTGTTTAGCCTGTTCTTCAAATGACTAAGTTGAAGAACAGCACCTCTTCTATCTCAAAAATTGTCCTACAGGGACTCAATTTTTCTGAGATTGAAGGTGATGACTCGTAGCATATAAAAGACTATTTATTGCTGTCTTTTTCCGATGAACAGTAGTGTGAATTTCATTCCCTATCTTTAAAATGTTAAGGTCTAGGAAACTTGCCTCTTTATCACTCACATTATATGTTAGAAACAGATTTAAATAATTTTTATTCAAAATATTTAAAAGTCTGAAACTGATTTCTCATCACCCTTCCATAAAATGAATACATTGTCCACAAACCTCAGCCATAGGGCAACATGTTTATAAACCCATTCAGAAAGTTCATTGAACGCTATCTTGGTTTCCCAAAAACCTAGGTGTAAACACGCATATGTCGGTGCACATGTTGCACCCATGGCTGTGCCGCGGACTTGTCTGTAGAGCTTACCATCAAAACAAAAGAAGTTATTTGTCAGTACAAATTCCAGAAATCTTAGTACCAATGCTGTGTTGTCACAATACTCCTGCTTTCTTAGCTCCAAAAAGTATTTTGCTGCTTTTAAGCCTGCTTTGTAGGGAATTGAGGAGTAGAGTGACTCCACTTCTAGAGTCACCAATAACATTTCTGGTTCAACTGCTATTCTGTCAAGTTTTTTGAGGATATCTCCCATATCTTGGACATAGGAGGACAAAGATTCCAAGAAGGGTCGCAGAAAACGATCAACATATCTACTAATCCCTTCGGTAGGACCTACTATGCCCGAGATGATTGGGTGTCCAGGAGGGTGCTTCAGATTTTTATGGACCATGTGGATAAAATAAAACATTGGAAGGATAGGAAAAAGGTTGTTTAGAGCTTCATGCTCTTTAATGGTAATAAGGCCATCATCCCTAGCTTCATTAAGTAAAAACATAAGTTCATTACATGATCGCTCATAGTCAGATTGAGTGACTACCTCATATTGTTCTTTAACTAAGAGTTGCCTTTTAACTTCTTGGACGTATATTATTTGGACCAAGAAAACAATGTTGCCTCCCTTGTCAGATGGCTTAAACACCAAATCTCTTCTTTTAATAAGTTCTTCCAAGACTACTCTATCTTGCTTGCTGAGGTTGTCATTAGCTATCCCTGTTATTCCAATCTTACCAACATCTTCCTCCACACACTTGACAAAAGTTTGAATGATTGATGACAAGGACATTTGCGGCATAATTTTAGATTTCGGTTTAAATCCTGATCTTTTAGGATATTCATATTGAATGCCTCCTACATCCTGTTCATCAAGCAAAGATACCAAATCTTTAACATCTAAAGCATCTCAAGCTTGTATGGATGGTTCAGCATCAGCTTTGTTTTTCCATATTTTTTTTCAAAAGTAATTTTCTAGCATATAGGTTTACGTCTTTAATAAACACAAACTTATCAAGGGGATTATTGGGGCAGAAAGATAAACCTTTCTCGAGTAAATGTAAATGAGCTAAATTTAGGTTCACTAAAGATAAATGAATTACTGTCAGTTCATTATCATCTCGTGAACCTTTATCTGTTATATCTAACAGAGATGTTAGCTCTTTTGGTTCCTCGTAACCATACGGTTTGCTTGGTTGCATCTGTATCCCCCCCTCATCCCCTCTGTCTGCTGTAAAGTGGACCACCTACTTCTCTTCCCTCACCTCCCTCCTTGTCCTCCTCCTATAGGGAGCCTGGTCTATGCCAAAGTTGTCAGTTCCTCAGTTGTATGAAGATCGTGGCATGTTATTATTTTTATAAACATAGACTTTCCCACATTTGAAATCATTTTGATCCCTCATCATTTTACGCATTTTTCTAAATTTGATTTCACATTGTAGTTTCTCTAAACTTTTTTGCATATCTTTGTTTAGTTTATCAAATGCAGGGTCTAATGCATACAAATTGACTTTTTCATACATTGCAGTTGTTTCAAATTTGCATTATTCTAGCCTTTTCTCATCCTCATCAATCATTAATTGCATCAATTCTAATGTGCATCTTGTGAGGATTGCATTCCATTTTAGGCTAAATTCGTTATTCGCTTCTTCCCCTCTCAGACTGATCCCTGGATCCAACCTTATTCTGAGACCTCTAAGGATAAGGTCATCCTTAACATAATTCTGTAGGTTGACTAATTCCCATTTAATTTTGAGTTCTTTAATCGCCTTCTTTTTATATTCTTTAAAGGCTGAAAATACATCACTACTCTTTTCATCAATATTTGTTTCATCAATATTAATAACTGGTTTAAAGGCTTCACTTATGTTGGGGCCCCTCCTTGATCTATACATTCACTTTGGATTATAATAGGAATGGTTTTTCTATCAGCCGGCCGGCTGTATTATATTGAGCTCATATATTGTATTTCCTAGGTGATGGTCTCATTTAGTATTGAGACTTTAGCATTTCCACACGGTTTGGTGTTGGTATTTTATATGTTTTATTATCATATATATAATGCATTTGCCATATTTTGAAGATAGAATGTATCCTCAAGTCTTTGATCTGGAATATCTTAAATATTAATTTTATTTATTTATGCCATGGCTCATGGTCTTATCGAAATGTACTTTTATTTTTTAAACTAATCGTAAATACTAAGATTTTCCCATGAATAATTCTATTTTGATTAAGTGATCCTTATTGTTTTAAAAATATTCTTTGCATTTCATTTGTAGAAAAGTCTTAGAATAGTTATCTGCAATTAAGTATAGATGTAGAATTATAATTTTCTATTTGTAGTTGTGTAAATTCCAAGGAAATTGAAGCATGATCAAATATAGTAAGGACCCTCTACCAATTTGCTTCTTATATATCTTGCCTTTGCATATTATATCTTTGTTAATAGCTCTGCAGAATCTGTTGTCCCTCTACAAATTGATAATAATAAAATACAATAATCAGATATATTTTTATTCCAGTGTTCAGATTTACCAATTTTGGACATAATAGAAACAAGTTGATTTTGTAGCAGGTGTTGTGGTCTTAGAAATAAAGTACTTTCTGATATTTATATTATTAAATCTCTCTCTCTCTAACTAATATATATATATATATAGATACAGTATATAAACCTCCAGAAGAGACTATAGAGAGACTAGAGAGGGCATAAAATATAAGCTTCCCATTTTAAATATCTAAAAACCCTGGATGGCAGAGTTCATGTTATACCTATCAAGGGGAGTCTTAGGTACCGTATTAGAATCCCCACACATTATTAAATTAGATCCAAAATTTCCCATTATTTTCATCTAAATTTTGTCCCAAAAACACTTTTCGCATTTATTGGGTACATATACATTACAAATGACAAAGATTAGGTTTGCTATCTCTAACATAAAAATAATCTATCATAAGGGTCTACTTCTTGGTGGACAATTATTTAAGTTTCTTAAAGGGATATGAAACCTAAATGTTCTCTTTCATGATTCAGATAGAGCATGCAATTTTAAACTACTTTCTAATTTACTTCTGTTAACAATTTTTTTTTCACTCTCTTGGTATCTTTATACCAATCAGCAAAGGTTACCCAGGTGCTGGACCAAAAATGGGCAGGCTAATAAGCTTACATTCCTGCTTTTTCAAATAAAGATACCAAGAGACCAAAATAAAATTGTTAATAGGAGTAAATTAGAAAATTGTTTAATATAGCATACTCTAAATATATGCTAAATCACGAAAAAAAAAATTGGTTTCATATTCCCTTTAAGAATTAATAAAGCCAAGCCCACTTTCCTATTTAAACATGATGTAGCAATTACTTCTCTCACCCATTTCATTTTTAATAGCAATTCATTTTGTTTTACATGTGTTTTTTTAACAGTGCTAAACAGGCTCACAGTCAAGTTAAAGGGGCATAAAACCTATTTTATTTTCTATCATGACTCAGAGCATACAATTTTAAAGATCTTTCCAATTTACTTATAATATTAAATTTGCTTTATTCCCTTAGCAATGTACTACTGGGGAGCTAGCTGAACATATCAGGTGAGCTAATGACAAGAGGCATATATGTGCAGCTACCAATCAGCAACTAGCTCCCAGTAGTGCATTGCTATTCCTTAGCCTACCTAGATATGCTGTTCTGCAAAGGATACCAACATAATGAAGCAAATCAGATAATAGAAATAAAATGGAAAGGTGTTTAAAATTGAATGCTCTATTGAAATCATGAAAGTTTAATTTTGACTTTACGGTCCCTTTAACTGTTTGTATTTTTTCTTTTAATAGGGTACATTATCCCTCCAATGTCCCAGGATAAATCTTTAAATAAACCATCATTTATGATTTATCAAGCTGTAGCATATATAAAAGCAACAAAATACTGCATCCCTTATTACCCAGAGAAACAAGTACAAAAAATAGTAACACAAAGGAGAATGGAGAGTGAAAGAAAGAAGAAACACCCTCTATCTGGCAGTGTTCCTTTAGATCAAATACAAATTGTTCCTCATTTATTGTTGCATATTTTATATAAATAACAATAGCTGTTATATGTTGCAGGTGGAGTCAAAAAGTTTAAAGCTAAATAAAAAGCTAATTTTATTTCCTAGAAATGCAATCATGGACGCAAACTGCTCCTGGGGAAAACTTTGCAATTCCATTGTAACTTAAGGTCTACTGTTCATTTTTTGCTAAGTAATGGAAAATAGTGTCCTACATAAGACAATAGGGGTATAAACTTCTTCAAATTAAAAACTGTATCATTTATTTCTGTGCATATAGCCAGTTAGGTTTTTGCTCTCTGGCTAGGTCAGTAGTCAAAACTGTAAATCTCAAATGTAGCAAAATCATATTAGATCAACATAACCTTTAAAATCACTTTAAATTCCAAATAAATATATGTTTATGTTGGTAAAAAAGTTATGCTGTGTTTGTGCTGAGCATTTGTATATCATTTTGAAATATTGCAAGTTTGAAGCCTTAGGACCTACTGCTTTGATGTACCCCATGATATCTGTCATGCTAAATTTAAAATAGAGTGCTACAATAATTTTTGCAGTAACTTTATTTACAAATCCTTATATGACAAAATTGAAAAATCAAAAGTACCAAACATTTTTTCTCAAAAACTGATAATCCAAGGCAAACTATTAAATTGCAGCTAAGTATGTGTTTATATATATATATATATATATATATATATATATATATATATATATATAGGTAGCCCTCAGTTTACACCGGGGTTAGGTTCCAGAAGGAATGTTTGTAAATCGAAACCGTTGTAAATTGAAACCCAGTTTATAATGTAAGTCAATGGGAAGTGAAGGAGATAGGTTCCAGGCCCCTCTCAAAATTGTCATAAGTAACACCTAATGCATTATTTTAAAAGCTTTGAAATGAAGACTTTAAATGCAAGACAGCATTATAAACCTAATAAAATAATCACACAACACAGAATATATAATTAAACTTAAGTTAAATAAACAAAAACTTTTGCTAGACAGCATTATAAACCTAATAAAATAATAACATAACACAGACTTCACTTGCATTTTTCTGCAAACAGTTCTTTCTATGCATTCCAAGCTGGACTGAGTTATAGACAGGAATACCTTGTTCCTTTGAAAGCTGCTCAATAGCTCAGGTCTGGATAAACTGATTAATTTCAGCTTGCTTGGCTTTGCTGCGACACAAGCGGACAGCTCTATCTACTGGCTATTTTAATAAATGCACTGCTTCTCAATGCTTTTCAATAGCAGTCACATGACTGGAAAAAAAGGTTGTTATTCTTAAACGGTGTAAATTGAACCGTTGTAAAATGAGGGCCACCTGTATATATATATATATATATATATATATATATATATATATGTATACACTAAATAGGACTTTACAAATTGTTGGAAAGTTAAAAGTAAATGAGACATGTATTACTGATTCCTGATCCACGGCATCATAAAACATGTCAGTTGAAAAAGAAATGGAAGTTTATCAGATTATATAATTCATTTGTTGGCTGGACAATGTATTATATGTAACATTTTACAATTCAACAAAGTTTTAGATTTGGTGAGAACTTGAAGGTCAATAACATTGCAGGCAAACCATGTGCTAGTTTAAAGGACAGTCTAGACCCAATACTTATTCTTAATTACTTTTTGCTACATACCAGACACGCATCTTGCAACGAGTTCCACATCTATAAGCTTTTAAACAATCATTGTTTGTTAGGAGCTGAAATTATCCGCCAAACTCCACCCACAGCTTTCGACTTGTCCAGTTAGCTTGTATGAAAGATTAGCAGTGCACGTTAAATATTTTTCATTAACCCCTTAACGACCAAGGACGTACGCCACACGTCTTAAAAAAAATACAGTTAATGACCGAGGACGTGTGGCGTACGTCCTTGGTCTGGAAAGCAGCTGGAAGCGATCCTGCTCGCTTCCAGCTGCTTTCCAGTTATTGCAGTGATGCCTCGATATGGAGGCATCCTGCAATAACCCCCCTTGGCCATCCGATGCAGAGAGAGACACTCTGTGGCCCTCTCTGCACCGGACATCGATGGCCGGTATCGTTGGTGGGTGGCAGCTTACGTGGGAGGCGGGTGGGCGGCCATCGATGCTCTGTGTGGAGTGGAGGGGGGCGGGATCGGGGGCGGGAGCTACAGGAGCGCGCACGGGAGCGCGCGTGTGCATGGGGGATGGTGGGCAGGCGCGTGCATGGGGCGGGAGCGGGTGGGAACCGCTACACTACAGAAAAAAAAAGTTAAAAGTTAAAAACACTAATACAATATAAATATTAAAAATGTAATCTAAGGGACCTGGAAGGGGTTGGGGGTTGGTCTTGGTGGGGGGGGGGGGGAAGCTACACTACAGAAAAGGGCATTTTTTTTAAAAAAAGGCACATTTTGTTACAAATCTGGGTACTGGCAGACAACTGCCAGTACCCAAGATGGCGCCCATTATTGCAGAGGGGAAGGGTTATAGAGCTGTTTGGTGGGGGATCAGTGAGGTTGGGGTCTAAGGGGGGATCCTACACATCAGCATATGTAAATATGCTTTTTTTTTTTTTTTTTTTTTTAAAAGGGCCAAATACCTTTTATTTTACTTCTGGCAGAGTTTCTGCCAGTACTTAAGATGGCGGGGACAATTGTGGGGTGGGGGAGGGAAGAGAGCTGTTTGGGAGGGATCAGGGGGTCTGATGTTTCAGGTGGGAGGCTGAGCTCTACACTAAAGCTAAAATTAACCCTGCAAGCTCCCTACAAGCTACATAATTAACCCCTTGACTGCTAGCCATAATACACGTGTGATGCACAGCGGCATTTAGAGGCCTTCTAATTACCAAAAAGCAATGCCAAAGCCATATATGTCTGCTATTTCTGAACAAAGGGGATCCCAGAGAAGCATTTACAACCATTTGTGCCATAATTGCACAAGCTGTTTGTAAATAATTTCAGTGAGAAACCTAAAATTGAGAAAAAATTAACGTTTTTTTTTTTTAATTTGATCGCATTTGGCGGTGAAATGGTGGCATGAAATATACCAAAATTGGCCTAGATCTATACTTGGGGTTGTCTACTACACTACACTAAAGCTAAAACTACCCCAAAAAGCTCCCTACATGCTCCCTAATTAACCCCTTCACTGCTGGGCATCATACACGTGTGGTGAGCAGTGGCATTTAGCGGCCTTCTAATTACCAAAAAGCAACACCAAAGACATATATGTCTGCTATTTCTGAACAAAGGGGA
The DNA here is from genome assembly GCF_027579735.1 of Bombina bombina. NCBI lineage: Eukaryota > Metazoa > Chordata > Amphibia > Anura > Bombinatoridae > Bombina > Bombina bombina. The sequence continues at coordinate 441,205,933 of NC_069500.1, forward strand.
TCCCAGAGAAGAATTTACAACCATTTATGCTATAATTGCACAAGCTGTTTGTAAATAATTTAAGTTAGAAACCAAAAGTTTGTGAAAAAATTTGTGAAAAGTGAACGATTTTTTGTATTTGATTGCATTTGGCGGTGAAATGGTGGCATGAAATATACCAAAATGGGCCTAGATCAATACTTTGGGTTGTCTACTAAAAAAAAATATATACATGTCAATGGATATTCAGAGATTCCTGAAAGATATCAGTGTTCTAATGTAACTATCGCTAATTTTGAAAAGAAATGGTTTGGAAATAGCAAAGTGCTACTTGTATTTATGGCCCTATAGTTTACAAAAAAAGCAAAGAACATGTAAACATTGGGTATTTCTAAAATCAGGACAAAATTTAGAAACTATTTAGCATGGGTGTTTTTTGGTGGTTGTAGATGTGTAACAGATTTTGGGGGTCAAAGTTAGAAAAAGTGTGTTTTTTTTTTCATTTTTTCCTCATATTTTATAATTTTTTTTATAGTAAATTATAAGATATAATGAAAATAATGGTATCTTTAGAAAGTCCATTTAATGGCGAGAAAAACGGTATATAATATGTGTGGGTACAGTAAATGAGTAAAATGAAAATTACAGCTAAACAGAAACACCTCAAAAATGTAAAAATAGCCTTGGTCCCAAACGGACAGAAAATGTAAAAGTGCTGTGGTCATTAAGGGGTTAAGCTATTTCTAATAGTACATGCACAAATCAGCATGTGAGAGAAGGAAATGTATTTAAGAGTCAATTGTGATTGGAGAAACTTGACATACCAAAATATACACACAAGAGGTGAGCAGAGCTTGGAGGCTATTTTCAACTTTTAACAAGCAATACATATATTTAAATGTTTAATGCACTTCTTACAAGCTTATAGATGTGGGACCAGTTGCAGGATGCTTCTCTGGTATGTCACAATAAGTAATCTAAATGATGTAATGGGTCTAGACTGTCCCTTTAATGTGTTAGTTGTTTTACACATTCTTGTCTCTGATATTAGTTATTTAAAGGAGATTATTGATTGTGGAAAGGCACAGAAACTGGTCTCAATAGTAAAGAGAGAATATTGTTCTGGAATGCATAACAAACAGATAGAGATACATCAACGATGGATGGAGGAGAATTAATGTACTTAGTACAACTCTGGCATAAATTGCTATTAATAGCAAAAAAAATCCCACAGGAATGGCCTTGGGTAAGTTAGATATAAGTGCTGACTTTGCACTGTTTTTGTATGACATCTTATTATAATTCTTATGTATTGTCAGGTAATGCTGTTTATGAAATTCGATCATGGCTATTAACCCACTAATCACTAATCCCAGCTACACAAAGATATAATTTGGTACATAGAAGAGCAAGGACTGTAAGCGAGTGCACATGTGACCTACTTTAGATCTCTCAGGAGGGGCAGTACAATATATGCCCCAAAAAATATTGATATCATCATCGTCACCTGTTGTTTGTACTTTTTCAGCAAGGTGGATTATTGAATATTTAGATGTTATTCGGGCTCGCTTCCATAGAGCCGTAATTCAGTTTGCGTGCTCTAAATATGCTGTCGGAAGCAATATCGTTTATTGACTGCTTCCAATGGCCTGTTATAACTCAATTTCGGCAACCGGTCTCCGGCTGCCGAAAACATTATTGTGTCCCATACAAAGTATGGGAAGCCGCTTATATTTAAATTATACCCGGTTTCCAATGCCCATGCAAACCGTAAATACACTGTCGGAGGCTGCCGATACACTAAACAAAATTACACCCTGCTCAACAAGGTGTAAAACAGGAAAAATGTACTCTTTGAGACCTTTTTCCCATTGAAATCTAACCCAACACTTCAAAACCCCTCTATCCGCCATCCCCCCACATTGCAACTTACAATAAATGTATTAACCAAATAAACCACCATGCCCCCACATCGCAAAGTACCTATTTAAACTATTAACCCCTAATCCGCCATCCCGACCCACATCACAATTTATAATAAATGTATTAACCACAAAGCCGCCATGCCCCCACATCGCAAACACAAACTGTCTATTAAATTTATTAACCCCCTAATCCGCCATGCCCGCATAACGCAAACTTTCTATAAAATCTGTTAACCCCTAATCCGCCATTAACCCACATCGCGATTAACCTAATAAATATATTAACCCCTAAACTGTCGAACCCCACAACGCAAATAACTAATCACTAAGCCCCCAAACCTAACATCCCTAAATTAACCCCATTACATAAATTAAAATAATCCTAAATTACAATTAAAATAAAAAAGATAACATTACTTAAAAAATTAAAAAATAACGGCTAGATTACGAGTTGTGCGTTAGGGTAAAAAAGCATCATTAAGAGGTCCTAACGCTGCTTTTTTACGCCCGCTGGTATTACGAGTCTTGCAGGTTTAGGGTCACCGCACACTTCTTTGGCCTTACCGCAAAACGACTTAGGTAAACTTCGTAAAGTCTTTTTTCTATGGGACTTCCATAGTGCCGGTATTACGAGTCTGTCCTGGGAGGCCAAAAAATGAGCGGTACACCCTACTCCGTCAAGATCCCTAACGCATTTAAAAGTCAATAGTTAAGAGTTTTATGGTACAACGCTGTAACATAAAACTCATAACTAAAGATCTAAAAAGTACACTAACAGCCATAAACTACCTATTAAGCCCTAAACCGAGGCCCTCCCACATCGCAAACACTATAATAAAAATTGTAACCCCTAATCTGCCGCTCCAGATACCGCCGCCACCTACATTATATTTAAGAATCTCTAATCTGCTGCCCCCAACATCGCAGACACCTACAATATATTTATTAACCCCTAATCTGCTGCCCCCAATGTTGCCGCAACCTACCTACACTTTTTAACCCCTAATCTGCCGCCCCCAATGTCGCCGCCACTATATTAAATTTATTAACCCCTAAACCTAAGTCTAACCCTAAACCTAACACCCACTAACTAACTAAATACTTACCTATAAAATAAATCTTAAGCTAGCTACCATATAACTAATAGTTACATTGTAGCTATCTTAGGGTTTATTTTTATTTTACAAGCAAGTTTGTATTTATTTTAACTAGGTAGAATAGATATTAAATAGTTATTAACTATTTAATAACTACTTAGATAAAAAAAAGACAAATTTACCTGTAAAATAAAACCTAACCTAAGTTACACTAACACCTAACACTACAATATAATTAAATACATTAACTAAATGAAATACAATTACCTAAATTAAATTAAATTAGCTAAAGTACAAAAAAACAAACACTAAATTAGAGAAATAATAAATAAATTACAGATATTTAAACTAATTACACCTAATCTAATATTCCTATCAAAATAAAAAAGCCCCCCCCCAAAAAAAAACCCTAGCCTAAACTAAACTACCAATAGCCCTTAAAAGGGCCTTTTGTGGGGCATTGCCCCAAAGAAATCAGCTCTATTACCTGAAAAAAAATACAAACAACCCCCCAACAGTAAAACCCACAACTAAAATACTATCTAAAAAAACCTAAGCTCCCCATTGCCCTGAAAAGGGCATTTGGATGGGCATTGCCCTTAAAAGGGCAGTTAGCTCTTTTGCCGCCCAAACCCTAACTTAAAAGTAAAACCCACCAAATACACCCTTAAAAAAACCTAACACTAACCCCCTGAAGATCGACTAACCGGGAGAAGTCTTCATCCAAGCCAGGCCGAAGTCCTTAAAAAAGCCATGAGAAGTCTTCATCCAAGCCGGGTAAAGTGGTCCTCCAGACAGGCAGAAGTCTTCATCCAGGCGGCATCTTCTATCTTCATCCATCCGGCGCGGAGCGATCCATCTTCAAGACATCCGAAGTGGAGCATCCTCTTAATCCGGAGTCTTCTTACTGAATGAAGGTGCCTTTAAGTGACATCATCCAAGATATCAGCCAATTGGAATTAAGGTAGAAAAAATCCTATTGGCTGATGCAATCAGCCAATAGGATTGAAGTTCAATCCTATTGGCTTATCAAATCAGCCAATAGGATTGAGCTCGCATTCTTTTGGCTGTTCCAATCAGCCAATAGAATGCAAGCTCAATCCTATTAGCTGATTGGATCAGCCAATAGGATTGAACTTCAATCCTATTGGCTGATTGCATCTAAGGGACGCCATCTTGGATGACGTCACTTAAAGGTACCTTCATTCAGTAAGAAGACTCCGGATAAAGAGGATGCTCCACGTTGGATGTCTTGAAGATGGACCTGCTCCGCGCCAGATGGATGAAGATAGAAGATGCCATCTGGATGAAGACTTCTGCCCATCTGGAGGACCACTTCGCCCAGCTTGGATGAAGACTTCTCCCGGCTTCGTTGAGGACTTCGGCCGCCTTGGATGAAGACGTCTCCCGGTAAGTCAATCTTTAGGGGGTTAGTGTTAGGTTTTTTTAATGGTGTATTATATGGGTTTTATTTTTAAGTTAGGGTTTGGGCGGCAAAAGAGCTAACTGCCCTTTTAAGGGCAATGCCCATCCAAATGCCCTTTTCAGGGCAATGGGGAGCTTACTTTTTTTTAGATAGTATTTTATTTGGGGGGTTGGTTGTGTGGGTGATGGGTTTTACTGTTTGCTGTTTTTGGGGGGTTGTTTGTATTTTTTTTCAGGTAAAAGAGCTGATTTCTTTGGGGCAATGCCCCGCAAAAGGCCCTTTTAAAGTCTATTGGTAGTTTAGTTTAGGCTAGGGTTTTTTTTTTTTTATTTGGGGGGGGGCTATTAGATTAAGTGTAATTAGTTTAAATGTCTGTAATTTGTTTATTATTTTCTGTAATTTAGTGTTTTTTTTTTTTTACTTTAGCTGATTTAATTTAATTTAGGTAATTGTATTTAATTTAGTTAATTTATTTAATTATATTGTAGTGTTAAGTGTTATTGTAACTTGGGTTTTATTTTACAGGTAAATTTGTCTTTATTTTAGCTAGGTAGTTATTAAATAGTTAATAACTATTTAATAACTATTCTACCTAGTTCAAATAAATACAAACTTGCCTGTAAAATAAAAATAAACCCTTAGATAGCTACAATGTAACTATTAGTTATATTGTAGCTAGCTTAGGGTTTATTTTATAGGTAAGTATTTAGTTTTAAATAGGAATTATTTAGTTAATGATAGGAATATTTATTTAGATTTATTTAAATTATATTTAAGTTAGTGGGTGTTAGGTTTAGGGTTAGACTTAGGTTTGGGGGTTAATAACTTTAATATAGTGGCAGCGACGTTGAGGGCGGCAGATTAGGGGTTTATGTAGGTAAGTGGCGTCGATGTTAGGGCCGGCAGATTAGGGGTTAATAATATTTAACTAATGTTTGCGAGGCAGGAGTGCGGCGGTTTAGGGGTTAATATGTTTATTCTAGTTGCGGTGGCAGATTATGGGTTAAAAAGTGTAGGTAGGTTGCGGCGACATTGGGGGCGGCAGATTAGGGGTTAATAAATATAATGTATGTGTCGGCGATGTTGGGGGCAGCAGATTAGAGGCTCATAAATATAATGTAGGTGGCGGTGGTGTCAGGAGCGGCAGATTAGGGGTTAATAATATAATGTAGGTGTCGGCAATGTCGGGGCAGCAGATTAGGGGTTAATACGTGTAAGATTAGGGGTGTTTAGACACAGGGTTCATGTTAGGGTTTTAGGTGTAGATATAAATTTTATTTCCCCATAGGAATCAATGGGGCTGTGTTAAGGAGTTTTACGCTGCTTTTTTGCAGGTGTTAGGCTTTTTTTCAGCCGGACCTCCCCTATTCCTATGGGGAAATTGTGCACGAGCACGTACGACCAACTCACCGCTGACTTAAGCAGCGCTGGTTTTGGAGTGCGGTAATGAGCAAAATTTTGCTCAACGCTCACTTCTTGTCTTTTAACGACAAGTTTCGGAAAACTCGTAATACCAGCACTGCAGGTAAGTGAGCGGAGAGGGAAAACTGCTCATTAGCACTGCACAGGCTCTAACGCAAAACTCGTAATCTAGGTGTAAGTTTGAATTAAGCTAAAATTACAGAAAATAAAAAACTCTAACATTACATAAAATAATAAACAAAATTATCAAAAATAAAAAAATGAAACCTAATCTCTATGAAAATAAAAAGCCCCCCCCCCAAAAAAACACCCCCTAATCTAATACTAAACTACCAATAGCCCTTAAAAGGGCCTTTTGTAGGGCATTGCAGTAAGTTAAACAGCAATGTTCCTTAAAAAAATACTAAGTCCCCCCTCATACAGTAACCCCCCCCCCACACCAAACCCCCCAAAATAAAAAAAACTTCCACTAAAAAATTCTAAACTACCCATTTCCCCTAAAGGGGCATTTGTATGGGCATTGCCCTTAAAAGGGCGTTCACCTCTTTTACTGCCCTTAAAAGGGCATTCAGCTCTTTTTCAGCACCCAAATCCCTAATCTAAAAAAATAAAAAAAAATTAAAAATTAAAAAAAGCCTTACTCTAACCCCCAGATAGGTACTCACGTTTCCTAAAGTCTGGCGGAAAAGTCTTCTTCCAAGCGGCGACCTCTTTTATCTTCATCCAGGATCGCGGAACTGAAGACCTGCAACTGTGGAACCATGGAGAGGGGAGGATCCTCTTCGTACTGCCGTACACTTCGTGCTGCCATACACTGAATAGTGAATTTAAGGTACGTGATTAAATATCCTTGCATTCCTACTGGCTGATTTAAATCTTTAAATTTAAATCAGCCAATAGGATAAGAGCTACTGAAATCATATTGGCTGTTCAAATCAGTGATTAGTTATTTGATTTGTGGGGTTTGGCGGTTTAGGGGTTTATAGATGTATTAGGTTAATTGCGATGTGGGTTAATGGCAGATTAGGGTTTAATAGTTTAAATAGATAGTTTGAATTGTGGGGGCATTGCGGAATTAGGGGTTAGTAGTTTAAATAGCTAGATTGCAGTTTAGGGGTTAATAAATTTGATAGATACCTTGCGGTATGGGGGATGGCGAATTAGAGGTTCATACATTAGTTATTGCAGTGGGGGGATGCGGTTGAGAGGTAAATATTGCACATGCGTTAGGTGTTTGATTATATTTTAACAGCGAGCAACGTGTAAAATATACGGCACCGAACTTGTATGCAGCTCCGTATATGCGATCGAGTGTAGTGTAAGGTAGGGTTACCATAGTAACCAATTAATGTTTTAGAAATCCGGCATCGGGTGGAAGCGTTAATACAACGCTAACTTACACCTACATGAAAAGTACGACCGCTCGCAAAGCGGTAACCTTTTCAATGGAAACCTGGTACTAAAATGGAGCCGTAAATTACTTTTAGCTGTCGGACCCTTTAGTAGCTTATGTCTCCATTTTTAACTGCTCAATGGAAGCGAGCTTTTAGAAATTTAAACATAATATGCAAATTGGTAATTTGCGAAATATTGGTTAAACTTATTATAAAACATCAATGTAATTTTTTTACTTTAATAACGCTGAAAAGATCTCAACAAACTATTCAATTATTCGATTAGCTTATGGATCGGGTTATTAATCAAAGTTTTTAATCAACATTTTTAAACTTGTCAATAAATTGATATTGTGCATTAACATGACATTTCAATTGATTTGGTTAGAGTTTTCACCTTAGGGAACATAAACATACTATGGTTTCTGCATTTTATGTTACACACATTTGTAAATAGCATATACATGGATTTATTTGTTCCTCACACTTCCATATATGATTTTGTGGTAAATTGGGATGTAAAATTACCTTAAACTCAAAACACAATTCCCCAAAAATTATTTAATCATGCACAATGAAAAAAGACCATAATTACTTATTTTGCCTGCTTCTCCTGTCATTTAAATCTGAAAATTGTAGGTTTTCCACTGCTCCTATAGAGGCTTGAAAACATTCTGCAATATTCATATCTCTTCAGATCCTGCATGGTGATTGCTTGATATGTTAAGGAACTCATTTATATATGTCCCTAGTTGGCAACAGCAAGATTTACAGAATGACAGTGTTAAATGCTTTGAATACATTTATTTTGATATTTTGCAATGTAGTGATAAATTTCTGATGCATATATAAAAATTACTTTAATGAGAACCATAATGATTTCACCTGCAAATGCCCCAAGGTCTAGATCTAAACATTGTATTGTTCAAACATCACCCACAATCCACTGACCCCTTCCCCAGTCTACCAAATCCAGACCATGGGCCCCATTTATCTAGCCATCAACTCATTCACTTCTTATAAAGCAGATCTTCTTGCTTTTGCTCGCTAGTGGCGGAAGTACATTCAATATTCATATTTACAGGGGTTAAGTCCTACAAAAAGACTTCCACCCCCTCACAATTAATTTTGTTTTATATATATAGTATATATACACACACACACACTGTATTTATATGTATACAATCTATGCACTTTGTTTAATGAAAGCAAATTAAAACCAAGGAAGGTTTGAATGGTTTTCTTTGGGCCTGAGACTCATTCTTAGTCACAGTCTCACCCACTTAAGGTGCAATAGTCCTATTTCTGCTGAAGGGAGCTAAATAACCCAAGAGCAAGCCACACAGAAATGTACGCACCATGTGTTCCACACAGTGCGGGGCGATCGCACAACAGGACCACAGACAGGCTTGCATTTAGTGTACTGTAGGAAGTGTTACAAACCATTACTAGAGGATCTCACTATCCCTCTAACCAGACTGTGCTTCAGCTTCACCCACCAGCAGCAGTAGAAGGGTAACTGGAGTGTTTAGAGTTAGCTAGCTCCTAGTAGTGCATTGTTGCTTCTTCAACAAAGGGTACTAAGAGGATGAAGCAAATTAAATAATATGAGTAAATTGAAAAATTGTTGAAAATTGTATTCTATATCTGAATCATGAAAGAAAAAAATTAGGTTTCATGTCAGTTTAAAACATTCAAAGGCCTCAGTCTAAGCTATAATAGATATTGTGGACCAAGGTCTTTTGCTACTGTTGGCGCATCAGTTTCTAGCAACTACCATCAGAGCTTCATAAAACATCTTCCATACCACTTCCACATGGACAGAATATTCATTCCACATCCTATGCCAGTATCTAAAGTTTGTATTCTGCCAATGCATTTCCAAACTTCAGAAGCAGCACACTGGATGTTGGTGTTGGTCGTAGAACTGGTGACTATAAATAAATAACCTTAAAGTACAGCTACATTTGGTTTGTCAAAAAAATCCTCTTAGTTGCATACAAACAAAGAAATACAAGGCTAGATTACAAGTGGCACAGTCATTTTTTTTTCATGATCGCGAAAAATCTGCGAGAATTAATCTGTTTTCATTAGTTAAAAAAAATATACTATGACAGCGATAACCAGACAAGCATGCACGTTCACGTATTCCCCCATAGAAGTCAATGGATCAAAAAAAGTTAAAAAAAACTTAACACCCCACTCTCTCACGCAAACAACATGACGTATTTTCATTATCACTAACCCAACATGAAAATGTGAATATTTCATATCCCAATGTTCTTTTCGTAACGGGATATGTTCTATTTATTCATAAATAAATATTTCTACATATATCAGATGTTTTTTTACACAAATATATATTTATACCTATATATTTATATGATTATATATATGTATAGATGTATACAGATATCCATATAGGAATATCCATTTTTAAATACATACAACATATTGTGCTATGTGCAGAACATTGGAATGTGAAATATTTTCAGTATATAGATATGATTAGCAATTCATATGTATGTATCTGAATGTTAAAGCCCTTCTGCAGCCTTTTTTTTTTTTTTAACACCCAAGATCTCATATGTTTGCTCCCTTATAACCTTTGTGTGCATTATTTTTTTTAAATAATTTTTATTACATGGTGTTATTATGGATGTAAGTGTACTTTATAGTGTGTTTTTGAGGTGTTTTGTGCAACGTTTTATTTTTGGAAAATAGTTAACCACAGCTCTAAAATTGCAGTAAGGATTCTTGCTAAACTTGCAATATCAGCGCAATGGAAAGGGGGCACAAATGCTCATGTAATTTAGCCCTAATATGTATTATAATTAAATTATATTAAATCATTTCTATCTCTTTGATCAAGATACCCTTTACCATTTGTCTGTTCCAGGCAGTGTTCTCCTGCTATTACAGTACTAGATACATTTGAGTTTTCACAAATCAAGTTTTCCATATCTACATTGAAACATAATTTTTACTTTAAACTTACAGTTTTCAAGTGTTGAAGAAAAATTAAACAGAAAATATTTATTTACCTTGCGTGGGATCAATATTTCATGCCTTGACACCCGGATGAGATGGGGTCCATGGTCTTTCATTAAGAGTATTTGGCAAAGGAGGTGAGGAAAATTCACTCCTCATAGTGAAATCCATAATTGGTCTCAAGTATCTTGGTGGACATTGTCCTTTATTTTTGGCTTTTTTTTTTTTTTTTTTTTTTTTAAATATTTTTATTGAGGCAAAAAAAAAGAAACAATACAGTGCATAACCATACAACCACAACCATATGCCCTTAGCCCGTAAGGACAGTTATCCAGAGTATACATCTCCTCCAATACATTAAGCATAACAAACCATACCTAAAATCGGTACAAAAATATTGCATGGAGTGTAGTAATTTCTATGTGGTCAAAAGAAACGTAACAGCTGGCCTCAGGTTTTTTAGTTCTTTAACATATAGGACTCTTTTTGGGTCCTCAGGCTTATAGATAGATAAGTTATCAGATTGAAACCAAACATATAGGACTCTTTTTGGGTCCTCAGGCTTATAGATAGATAAGTTATCAGATTGAAACCAAATAGGGGGGGAAAATATCATTAGCCGCTGTCTTGTCACATCTTTAAGAATAATAAGTGGGAGGTTTTCAATGGAATCAGTGTTCCCATGTTTAATAATTAAACTACTACTAAGGGGAGACCCCTTAGGGGGGGAAAACCGGAGCCAGCCAGCCAGGCATTAAATAACAATTTACATATCTTAAGAGTTAATAAACATAGAGAGCTAAGAGCAATAAGATCATTGGGTATACATACATATTAACAATTAAACAGTCTAAGGAACTTGATGGGGGTACAATTGTAACATCCAATAAAACACATTTGCAGGGAAATTATAAATTCAGATACTATTGTGCTTGAGCTATGGTGAAGTATGTGAATGTCGTCTATACTTAAGTCAAACCCCCCCATCGCGTGGACATGGGCCCTATGCCACGCAACAAGGCGGTTCACGTGTTCAGACCTAGATAGAATTAACATTATGTCACTTCACCTATCCTTCAGCAAATAAACTTCCACCATTAACACATGTATATGTTTCAGGGAGAAATAACACATTATTTTGAAAATGGCCTCTTAGGTATCGTGAGTTAGGCTGTGGTGACATCTAGAAAGCGTATTGGATCTCAAAAATGTACCGTCCTCTATCAGAGTAATCTGTATAAGCCAATAATATATATGAATATACTATCCTATAACATCAACCATAATGCTCGTTAACTATAAAGTAATAAAAGGATAAAATTAATATTGGAGCATAACAGGGCATTGTTCAATGCAAGGTATTGGCCCGTGCAATATATGAGCCCACAATCTGAGTTATCTAGAAGGCCAAAATATCAGACAAAATATAATGTACATTCAACAGTACCTATTTTTTATGAGAGAACTTTGTTATTAATAAGCCTAGCGGAATTCTCAGCAATTTTTGTATAGTAAAATAGACTGTATGCACAGATATTAATATGTTCACAAACAGAGAAGCAAACATTTTCTAACTAGGTAATACAGACATGTCGCCAATGATATATCAGAGCACCAATCAATATAAAGGTTATCATAGAATAGACTAGCAGCCTGCAGGACTGATAAACATAAAATAACCTGTGAAAAATTAGAGAAAAAGAACAACACATGTAGTAAATCAATAATACGCATAACATAGAGGGGGGAACTGTCTGCAACTAGCAGTGTACCCTACACATTTAGCAGTCATTTTAACATGTCTTCCTGCTGGAATAATAAAGTTCACCTGACACAACCCAAAACTAGTGTCCGGTAAACTACATTCTGGAGCTCTATAGCCCACTCCGATTCTCCAGAGCCATAGGATGGACAAACTTGAATGTTTAACTAATCGAGGTTAGTCACAGAGTAGATTGCTGAGTGTGTAGCTTGAAATGACTGACATAAGCATGTCAGCAGAAGTTAAACCTTGAAAACAAAAAAAAGAACAAAAACAGAGATAGGGCATCTGCATATTTATAAACTAGTATGTGCAGACTCTGTAGAATAACTGTGTAAGGGTTCCCATGCTGAGAGAGGATTTCACCATGCTTATTTTGTTTAGTCTGAGTCTTGTAATCGGGTGCTACTCTAGAACTTGAGGTAGAAAACATCTAACTAATAAAGGCATCGTTGACAGTAGTAAGCTTAGGTAGTTCAAACAAATGGCAGCAAGGATCAGGTACAGTCAGAAATGTCCTTACCCGATGCCATATCTGTATTGTGACAATGATTGTGCCTTACACAGTATCACACCTCCACAAGCTGCCCATTTTAGCGTAGAGACCACATTATGTTTCTGAATCACAGAACCGGAACAATACTGGAGAACACAGTCCAGGTGCATGGGGATTTCTGGCAGCGGCAAGTATAAGTCATCTTGCCCGCCGGGCTTCAGAATCAGCTTCCTTCCAGTTTGCTTCAGGCTACCTCCGTCGTCCCTCCGCCTTCTCTGAGCCTGGCCAGCCTCTATCTGGAGATCGCAAGGTATCGCACTATCTCCAGGCCCAGTAACAAAATTGACATCCATATGATTCAAGGTAACTGCTGCTCCTCCATCTTCTCTCACGCATGTTTCCATCAGCTCCGGAGTATAGTTCTGGTACAGAGGTGTATAGCCATTCAATTTTTGTACATCCAGTAACCCCTCCGCTTGACCACCAAAGCTTGTCTCCTTTTTGTCTTCCATCATAGCGATCCCCTTATCAGCAGGTACAATGCAAGGCACCCCCTGGGAAGGAGTGTTAAGCTGTAATTCGGCGCCATCTTGGGATGTGTGGCGCACATTTATTTTCTCACGCCACTCCAAAAGCACTAGATGTAAGTCCAGTATATAATCCCCTAGTAAATTACAGAGTGTGTCTTCAAGTAACTCTTTCATTGTTGCCTTGAAAAAGGTATTCCACCACAAAGCTCTATAGCAAGGGTATCGTCTGCTATCACAGCTTAGCTATCGCTGTCTCCCAATCAGTTCGGGCAGCGTTCAGGCTCACATATGTAAAGTGCCCTCTCCGCCTGTTTAGAAGTATGGTATGCTTTCTCAACTGGAGATCTGAATCTATGTTGACACAAATGTTGAGAAAAATCCCCAAAGAGGCTCAATTTTCAGTATTAAAGCTCAATAATCAAATATAGAGCCAGGAGCTCACTGAATGTGCTGCTAGTCTCTTCGACGGCTGGCCATTTTTGGCTTTTTTTAATATTGATAGATAGATAGATGATAGATAGATGATAGATAAATAAATAGCTAGATAGATAGATTGATAGATAGATAGATGATAGATGATAGATAAATAGATAGATAGATAGATAGATAGATAGATAGATAGATAGAAAAAGAGTTACATAAGATAGATTTATGCAGATAAATTAAGATAAATTTAGATGATAGATAGATAGATAGATAGATAGATGATAGATAGATAGATGATAGATAGATAGATAGATAGATAGATTAACATGAGTACTCTAGACATTTATTTTTTATTTAAATATAAATAAATGCATCAATAGAAATATCAGGGGGGAACTTCCAGGTGGCGGCCATGATAGGTCGCATGACTTTCAGATCCTTCAACCCTCAGTACAAATCTATTTGAAATCTTCTTCCTAATACTACATTGCACGTATCTTTTGGGATAAACTAACACAGTTAAGCAAACTGCCTTGTGCATTACCAATATTTTTGGATTTGATGCAATATCCAGCATTCCGGCAAGAAATAAAGGTTGTGGCCTAACATCTTAACCCCCCAACAGGGCAACCACTTGCCTTTGTTGTTAGAAAGCAGTGACATCCCGCAAGACACTGTAAGTTCTCAAATCAGCAAGACACTGCGAGTGTCTGACAACATTGCTCACCATGTCCATGTCTAACGCCTACTACCAAATATTTAATATGGAGATCCCCTCAACTTTTTTTTGCAGAAATATGCAACTTGCTCATGAGCCACCATGCTGCCTTAGAGAATAAGCTCTATCCTACACCTTATATCAACTGCATCTATTTGGTTCAACAACCTAATAGCATTGAGCTGAACCTGTAAGAAGGTGGGAGCGGTAGTGTCTTGGGGCCCTGGGGTCTACACCCTGCCTCTGAAAAGCCTGTGAGGGATCTGGAACACAAGACCATAGGAACGGCTATGCAGCAAGAGAGTGCGCTGGCAAAAAGATCAGAGTCTGCTCTCAAGAGTCTTACATATCTATCCCAAGACTATACTTTCACAGTTGCAGAGCTCCCAAAAGATGAGCAACAGGGCAGTGTAAACATTAAATACGTGCTCTCAACTCAAGCACAGGAGTGTGGCTATAAAGGCTTACTGAGGTACATCATATGCCCATATCTAACTACCCCGGGGCCGTATGCGATCCTTTGGGATCCAGGACAACCCTTATCAACACCGCGGGGACTGCATAGGCACCACAGCACAGCCTCACCATACTTCAGATGGGATCCTGGAGGTCCGTAATCCCTCTGTGATTAGGAGACAGAACAAGGGCCGTTAACTGTTTTCATTATCTTCCACACGGCTTGCTTACCAATGTGGGTCTGTATTCATAGGATATACCTTAAAATCATCACTAATCTTTGTTTGACTACACCGCAAAGAATGAAAGTAGACTAAGTATTGTTCCCTCATGGTGTTTGCTACCAGGTTAGTTACCGCTGCTTCACGGACCTTAAGATGACACTCTTCAGTCTGATTAACAGCGGTGAGAACACTGTTATTTAACGACCATCAGCTGGCTTTATTTGACGATCAATGGATCTGAGACGCTCTGAAACAGCTAGCAACCTATACTAAGTGGATATCTAGTTAAATATCCTTAATAAATTTGTGCCGTGCCACATATATTGCTTTTTAGTTGAATGTTTTGTTGGGAACCTATATGTTAACATGCCGGGTACATATGCACATGTAAACGCCATACTATATTACGATAACATTATCAACTGTGTATTATTCTGCAAGAGACATTGTTTCTAGTATATACTATAATAGTAATTTCAAACTAAAACCTAAAGGGAGTGACTTAGACATGTACTTTGCCACATTCAGTAAAAACGCTTTGCTCAGATGTCTCAAATAACAGTAGCCTGACAGAAAACCCTGGTAGCAATAACCTAGGAGTAGCATTAATACTGTTAAACAAATTCAAATAGAATACCTATACTATTACAAAAACTACTGCATATGTCCTTCTATATTTATCTAATTATGATCTTTTCATTGCTTGCATAGTCTATATTATATACCATATGATAGCAGTAATTACATTATTCTTATGACCTCCCTTAATGTTCTGGAGGATACTATTTGACTGTTTTATGTATATAAGGCATATTCGACTCCACAAGATTAATATACTTAATAATGGTATCTTCTCACAACTTATAGACTTTCAGTTTCTAATATATTCATCTGTTTGGAGATGGGTGGTAACTCTACTGTCAGCGGCCAGGGCAGTGGGGGTCTGTTAAGACCAGATGCAAATTTCTCTTTTTTTTATTCATATATATTCAAAAGTTTAATTGATACCTCCAATCTTATTCAGCACAACGCACCCTACTAAATAGCATAAGTTTGGCGTAACTGACTGTGCCCATATATAATACAAGCAATTGAATATGTTATTGGTTTCTATGTCTAAGCTAAAACGGGATACACAATATTGTATTATTACCATTAGTATAGCTGCTTTAGTCTTTTTTTAATGATAATCAGTTCGAAATCCACATGTCACACTAGTCATTTTACTCATGAGGATGTATGTAGAAAATAGATAAGCTTTTTACATATATGAAAATACTGTAATTTATGTAGTTATGCTCTTTGTGTGTGCTCACTAGATGTAAATGTTTAGCATATATAAGCCGTCAAAAGCTGATATAGAACAGTATGCTCCTATTAGACGATAGCTTAAGGTTTAGAGATTTAGAGTAACTGCAGACCTGACCGTGTTTTCTGGCTCCTTAACCTAATGTGAGAACTGTTGTTATTTTCTTACAACAGACTGTGTTGCAACAATAGGGGATCTCCAATCCTTCCAACACAAGAGACCATTGGTACTTCACAACAAAACCGAGCGGAAAATCTATTCTAGGATTGAGCCTTACTCAATACAGGTACATTTATCACCTTCACCTGGTCCGCAGCTTCTGTTCCTAATACACCTACATGTAATGTTAACACAATAGGGAGAGAACCTCTTGCCTATAGTCCAGGATTAAATATGTTGTACAATAATGCAGTCCTCCAAAAGTTTACAAGGCAAGTGTCAGTTACTTTTCAGAGTTAAACTTTGTCTCTCATATTAGCAAAGCAATAATAAAAAATGAAATAAAAATAAAACTGAGGTTTTGCATTGGGACCCAAGAGTGCTCCCTTTCTCTGTTTACCCCCTCTTTAGATGTTCAGTCTCCCTGTGCTCAGGGGGTCCAAAAGTGGCCCATCACCAGTTTGAGGGCTCTAATATGACCTAAATAAAGATAAACAATGCAATATGCATATTTTGTTATTCATTGATGTCTAAAGTTGTGTGATGACATATCCATTATTTTATGTAATCTTAAGAAAAATATGTATCACTGTATGGTATTGTAATTTGCTTGAGTTATATTTAATGGTAAACCTCAATAAAAAAAAATAAAAAAAATAGAAATATCAGTAGATAGATATGAAAGATTGTTAGCTATTAATAGATCACAGATAGATACAAATAGAAGAGTTGATATATTCATTTGGGGAAAATAATAGATATTACTTACTTATCTTATGTTTTAAAAGCTACATTAAAACATTGTAGCTATCAGTATCAAATGTAAAAAAATCACTTACAAGTCTTTATACGCTTAATATTTAGGTTTCCTCTGCCCTAGTTCACCGTAACATCTAAGGCAGGGGTCAGCAACCTTGGGCCCCCAGATGTTTTGGAACTACATTTCCCATGATGCATGATGCTGAGACACTCTTTAAGCTGTCTGAGCATTATGGGAAATGAAGTTCCAAAACATCAGAGGGCCCAAGGTTATTGACCCCTAATCTAAGGCACTGGTGACAAATCACTTTGATCTTGGAGACCCTATATATTCTTCGGATGATTTCATAAATTGCATGGTTACAAACATCTTGCATGACAGCACAGACTCCACCTATGTGCTTTGAAAAGTAGAGATCCATTGAATAAACAAGAATTACTATTTCTCCTGACAAAGGGTGAAGGTTTGGACATTTTTCTAAACCAGGAAGCTAAATGTAATTGCATGACTAAAAAGCATTTATTTTTTGGTCTCACAACGTTTAAGAGCGATAGATATTTTTGTGTATTTTTCATAGTTTACATATTTGCAATGTTATTATTGCATAATATTATGTTGTATATATTCAGTTTAAAATATTTTATGTTTTTTTATTAATATTGATCTTTGTTTCATACGGCTCTAAAGTTATAGCGCTAGATTACAAGTAGTACGCTATCGTTAGCGTGCGCACATATTTAAATTATCAAGCCTGTGTTAACTTACGCCTGTAATACAAGTTGAAAGTAAACGCAATCGCTAAGTTAAACTAAGTTTAATGTTCATCGGGTTACTGTGACGAACGGGTTAGGGCTAAAAAATAAAATAATTAAACACAACATAAATATATTAAATGTATCAGTTACACTACCTAATAAAAATAATTCATATAAATATAAAAAAAAAGTTATAAAGGTTAAAACATAGATGGTGTATGACAAGGTATTTGAATGGAAAGGGTTATAATGGATATACAGTATATATATATATATATATATATATATATATATATATATATATATATATATATATATTTATACATAGAAATAAATATATTTATTATGTAAAGAAGCCAGCACTACCTGTTCCAAGTTCAGGGTGCTTCACACAAATAATAGAAAAAAAGTCCACAGGGAGCACTTGCTGTATGGTTATCAATCCTCTTTGTTTAATGTGTAATTAACATTTTCGGGGTATCACCCCGTCATGATTGTCATCAGATATTTAGCAAAAAAAATAAAAAAAATAAACGGTAGTTATTAAAAATAGAGTATATAGGCTAAAACAATATTAAAGTTACAGAATACAGCACCAAGGACATTAGACATTTAGCTATTGGTTTGGATTTCACTGTGTGAAAAAACTGATAAAAGTCCTTAAAAGTGTCTTGAAGTGACTGGAGAATGTTAGCTGAGTTATCTCTAATACAATGCTGGACAAGGACTGAAATGACCCGATAGCAAAAGAGTTGCAATAAGTTTGCGCATTTCTTGTATAGCTCTTGTCCATGACTCCAGAGCTTCACTTAGCTTATTGTACAGTAAACAAAACAACAGTGTATCCGGCCACACTGGGGGAAGAAAATAATCCTCAGCCGATCTCCTCAAAAACATAGCATTTATTCAATAAAGTGCATGTAAAAACAAAAAAAGAAGGCAAACAGATTTCTGATCACTCTAGCATATGAGTGACCAGAACAAAACAGTAATAAATCAGCATACGCGTTTCGTGCGGGGCTACCGCACTTGATCACTGCTACAAAGATTGAACTGTTCATGGTCCATTTAAAGGGATAATAGCTTAATTAAACTCATATTTTGTTAATCAAACCCTGTAATGGACTATGTGATGATGTAGAAACACTATACAGTTAAATGGCCATAATACCCAAATGTTTAAACACTTGAAAGTGATGCAGCATAGCTGTAAAAAGCTGACTAGAAAATATCTCCTGAACAAAAAAGAAAAGATATTTTACCTCAAAAGTTCCTCAGTAGCCACCTCCCATTGTAAAGGATTTCTAAGCAGCATTTTAGTGTGTCTGTCCTAGGACAGCTTAGGGGATGAGCCTCGTGAACTCTCATATTATTTCACCAATCAGGTAAAGGAAGCTTACTATGAAATCTCATGAGAGTTAAGTCAAATCTCATGAGATCACAGTAAGAGTTCATGACCTCAGCACTGCTGATGCTGATTGGCTGCTGTTCATTTCTTCATTTATTTATTTTTTTTACCTGCAGCTGGGAGCAGGTGAAGTATAACTTTTTACACAGAACTTATTCTGCTGAGCTGAGGAGATTATGAGGTAAAATATCTTCCTTTTTTATATAGAGATGCTCAGGTGATATTTTCCTGTCAGTTTTTTACAGTTATACTGCATCAGTTTCAAGTGATTTAGCATATGAGTATTATGTCCCTTTAAGTGCACAAAATATACCCTATAAAATATATTTCATAAGAAAAAGTAGAAGGAATGTAAAAAAACATTTCTCCCTAAAAGTACCAAAATGTTTAACAGGAAATATTGTGACATAAATAACATTGAAAGATAGTTGATAAATATTCAAATCATTTTATATGAAGAGATTGACATCAGCTTCCATATTCAAGCCTAATGGAGACCTGGTGTTAAGATATAAAAATCAATTTTAATTCCTTTTTACTAAGAAAATACTCCCTATCCCCTCTTCTTTTAGAAAAAGGCACATGATCAATTGCTTGGACGGAGACTAATGAAGAGTCACCTCCATGCTCATTTTTACTTATTGTACAGTACCTGGATAGACTCTCTGCCCAGCCGGAAACCCTGGAAATCTCACAGTGTGTTAAAGCCTCACACCTATGGAGAAACAACCTCGTCCCTCCTCTGTGTCTTTTAAAAAGGATGTCTGTCACTATTTCTTCATTCTGTCCTTCTTCATTCTGTTCCTCTCTCCAAAGTGGGATCATCTGAAAAATAAACATTTGAAACAAGGCTTCCATGTAAGACTTCACAAGCAGCTCTTATCGAAAGTAAGTTAGTTATGTTATGTTTTCCCTTTATACTGTCTTAGAATATTTCTACTAAGCTCTTCATGTCTGGGAATCCTATTGATTTGCATTGTCTCTGCCACCTAGTGTCATGCCCAAAAGTCAACTAGGGATTTTGGAGTTTTGCAGCTGCTGGTAATTTGCAATCCTGTCAAACATGTAAAACAGCACTTTCTGCTTCCCTTTGCAAGATTATTGAGGTATGCTCTGTGTGTGCTCTACTCCTGTTTTAGTTTGTTTGCTGTTTATGCCCATGCCAGTTTTTCATTATCCTTTTGCCTGCTCCTTTTGTACTGTTGCTGACCAATAACTGCTGACTTGTGGTGAGGTCCTGGACCATTATTTTGGAATCTAATTTTGTACAGTGTTTTTGCCTGTGCTGGTCTTTATCCTTGCTTTAACGTCTCCTCTTCTGCCTGAATTCCTCTGGGTTTTTGTTTTGTCTCACTTCTAATTCTGTGGTTTGGAGTAGACATGTGCACGGCTAAAAAATTCGGTTCGTTTTCGGTTCGGATCGATTCGGACTTTTCGAATTTCGTTTCGGATCGAATCGGATTCGGCAAAATTTGAATAAATTCGTTTCGGATTTATTCGGATCCGAATAAATTCGTTTTGGATTTATTCGGATTCGGCTGAATTCGGTTCTATTCGGTTCCGAAATTCGGTATGTTTTAGTACACTAAGTCACTAACACCCATAAACTACCTATGAACCACTAAACCGAGGCCCCCCCACATCGCAAACCCTATAATAAAATTATTTAACCCCTAATCTGCCGATCGGATATCGCCGCAACCTACATTATAGCTATTAACCCCTAATCTGCTGTCCCTAACACCGCCGACCCCTACATTATAGTTATTAACCCCTAATCTGCCCCCCCAACGTTGCCGCAATCTAACTACAAGTATTAACCCCTTATCTGCCGACCCGATATCGCCGCCGCCTACATTATAGCTATTAACCCCTAATCTGCTGTCCCTAACACCGCTGACCCCTACATTATAGTTATTAACCCCTAATCTGCCCCCCCCAACGTCGCCGCAATCTAACTACAAGTATTAACCCCTAATCTGCCGACCCGATATCGCCGTTGCCTACATTATAGCTATTAACCCCTAATCTGGTGTCCCTAACACTGCCGACCCCTACATTATAGTTATTAACCCCTAATCTGCCCCCCCAACGTCGCCACAATCTAACTACAAGTATTAACCCCTAATCTGCCGACCGCAAATCGCCGCCACTATAATAAATGTATTAACCCCTAAACCGCCGCACTCCCGCCTCGCAAACACTATAATACATTTTATTAACCCCTAATCTGCCCTCCCTAACATCACTGCTACTATAATAAGGTTATTAACCCCTAAACCTAAGTCTAACCCTAACACTAACACCCCCTAACTTAAATATAATTTAAATAAAACAAAATAAGTTTACTATAGTTAAATAAATGAATCCTATTTAAAACTAAAGACTTACCTGTAAAATAAACCCTAATATAGCTACAATATAACTAATAGTTACATTGTAGCTATTTTAGGATTTATTTTTATTTTACAGGCAACTTTGTATTTATTTTAACTAGGTACAATAGTTATTAAATAGTTAATAACTATTTAATAACTACCTAGCTAAAATAAATACAAATTTACCTGTAAAATAAATCCTAACCTAAGTTACAATTGCACCTAACACTACACTATCATTAAATTAATTAAATAAATGAATCATATTTAAAACTAAATACTTACCTGTAAAATAAACCCTAATATAGCTGCAATATAACTAATAGTTACATTGTAGCTATTTTAGCATTTATATTTATTTTACAGGCAACTTTGTATTTATTTTAACTAGGTACAATAGCTATTAAATAGTTATTGACTAATTAATAGCTACCTAGTTAAAATAATTACAAAATTACCTGTAAAATAAATCCTAACCTAAGTTACAATTAAACCTAACACTACACTATCATTAAATAAATTAACTACAAGTACCTACAATTATCTACAATTAAATAAACTAAAGTACAAAAAAACCCCACTAAATTACAAAAAAAAACCAAACACTAAATTACAAAAAATAAAAAAATATTACAAGAATTTTAAACTAATTACACCTAAACTAAGCCCCCTAATAAAATAACAAAGCCCCCCAAAATAAAAAAAATGCCCTACCCTATACTAAATTACAAAAGTTAACAGCTCTATTACCTTACCAGCCCTGAACAGGGCCCTTTGCGGGGCATGCCCCAAAGAAAACAGCTCTTTTGCCTGTAAAAAAAAAAACACAATCCCCCCCCCCACATTACAACCCACCACCCACATACCCCTACTCTAACCCAAACCCCCCTTAAATAAACCTAACACTACCCCCCTGAAGATCTCCCTACCTTGAGTCATGTTCACCCAGCCGGGCCGAAGTCTTCATCCGATGGGGCAGAAGAGGACATCCAGACCGGCAGAAGTCTTCATCCAAGCGGGGCAAGAAGAGGTCTTCCATCCATCATACAAGTACCAAAATACAAACAAACACTAAATTACCAAAAATAATAAAATATTACAATAATTTTAAACTAATTACACCTAATCTAAGCCCCCTAATAGCTATTAATATAGCTACAATATAACTAATAGTTACATTGTAGCTATTTTAGGATTTATATTTATTTTACAGGCAACTTTGTATTTATTTTAACTAGGTTCAATAGCTATTAAATAGATATTGACTATTTAATAGCTACCTAGTTAAAATAATTACAAAATTTCCTGTAAAATAAATCCTAATCTAAGTTACAATTAAACCTAACACTACACTATCATTAAATAAATTAACTACAAGTACCTACAATTAAATACAATTAAATAAACTAAACTAAAGTACAAAACCCCCCACTAAATTACAAAAAATAAAAAAAGTCTTCATCCAAGCGGGGCAAGAAGAGGTCTTCCATCCATCAGAAAAGTACAAAAAAACAAACAAACACTAAATTACCAAAAATAATAAAATATTACAATAATTTTAAACTAATTACACCTAATCTAAGCCCCCTACTAGCTATTAATATAGCTACAATATAACTAATAGTTACATTGTAGCTATTTTAGGATTTATATTTATTTTACAGGCAACTTTGTATTTATTTTAACTAGGTACAATAGCTATTAAATAGTTAATAACTATTTAATAACTACCTAGCTAAAATAAATACAAATTTACCTGTAAAATAAATCCTAACCTAAGTTACAATTACACCTAACACTACACTGTCATTAAATTAACTAAATTAATGAATCCTATATAAAACTAAAGACTTACCTGTAAAATAAACCCTAATATAGCTACAATATAACTAATAGTTACATTGTAGCTATTTTAGCATTTATATTTATTTTACAGGCAACTTTGTATTTATTTTAACTAGGTACAATAGCTATTAAATAGGTATTTACTGTTTAATAGCTACCTAGTTAAAATAATTACAAAATTACCTGTAAAATAAATCCTAACCTTAGTTACAATTAAACCTAACACTACACTATCATTAAATAAATTAACTACAAGTACCTACAATTAAATACAATGAAATAAACTAAACTAAAGTACAAAAAAACAAACACTAAATTACAAAAAATAAAAAAATTACAAGAATTTTAAACTAATTACACCTAATCTAAGCCCCCTAATAAAATAACAAAGCCCCCCAAAATAAAAAAATGCCCTACCCTATACTAAATTACAAAAGTAATCAGCTCTATTACCTTACCAGCCCTTAAAAGGGCCTTTTGCGGGGGCATGCCCCATAGAAAACAGCTCTTTTGCCTGTAAAAAAAAACACAATACCCCCCCCCCCACATTACAACCCACCATCCACATACCCCTACTCTAACCCAAACCCCCCTTAAATAAACCTAACACTACCCCCCTGAAGATCTCCCTACCATGTCTTCACCCAGCGGGCCGAAGTCTTCATCCGATCGGGCAGAAGAGGACATCCAGACCGGCAGAAGTCTTCATCCAAGCGGGGCAAGAAGAGGTCTTCCATCCATCAAAAGTCTTGATCCAGGCGGCATCTTCTCTGTTCATCCATCCAGAGCGGAGCGGAGCGGCAGCATCCTGAAGACATCCCACGCAGAGCATCCTCTTCTTTCTTGATCCGACGACTAAGTGACTGTACCTTTAAGTGATGTCATCCAAGATGGCGTCCCTTGAATTCCGATTGGCTGATAGGATTCTATCAGCCAATCGGAATTAAGGTAGGAAAAATCTGATTGGCTGATTCAATCAGCCAATCAGATTCAAGTTCAATCCGATTGGCTGATCCAATCAGCCAATCAGATTGACCTCGCATTTTATTGGCTGATCGTAACAGGGTAGGGCATTTTTTTATTTTGGGGGGCTTTGTTATTTTATTAGGGGGCTTAGATTAGGTGTAATTAGTTTAAAATTCTTGTAATTTTTTTATTTTTTGTAATTTAGTGTTTATTTTTTTGTACTTTAGTTTAGTTTATTTCATTGTATTTAATTGTAGTTACTTGTAGTTAATTTATTTAATGATAGTGTAGTGTTAGGTTTAATTGTAACTTAGGTTAGGATTTATTTTACAGGTAATTTTGTAATTATTTTAACTAGGTAGCTATTAAACAGTAAATATCTATTTAATAACTATTGTACCTAGTTAAAATAAATACAAAGTTGCCTGTAAAATAAATATAAATGCTAAAATAGCTACAATGTAACTATTAGTTATATTGTAGCTATATTAGGGTTTATTTTACAGGTAAGTCTTTAGTTTTATATAGGATTCATTTATTTAGTTAATTTAATGATAGTGTAGTGTTAGGTGTAATTGTAACTTAGGTTATGATTTATTTTACAGGTAAATTTGTATTTATTTTAGCTAGGTAGTTATTAAATAGTTATTAACTATTTAATAACTATTGTACCTAGTTAAAATAAATACAAAGTTGCCTGTAAAATAAATATAAATCCTAAAATAGCTACAATGTAACTATTAGTTATATTGTAGCTATATTAATAGCTAGTAGGGGGCTTAGATTAGGTGTAATTAGTTTAAAATTATTGTAATATTTTATTATTTTTGGTAATTTAGTGTTTGTTTGTATTTTGGTACTTGTATGATGGATGGAAGACCTCTTCTTGCCCCGCTTGGATGAAGACTTCTGCCGGTCTGGATGTCCTCTTCTGCCCCATCGGATGAAGACTTCGGCCCGGCTGGGTGAACACGACTTAAGGTAGGGAGATCTTCAGGGGGGTAGTGTTAGGTTTATTTAAGGGGGGTTTGGGTTAGAGTAGGGGTATGTGGGTGTTGGGTTGTAATGTGGGGGGGGGGTATTGTGGTTTTTTTTTACAGGCAAAAGAGCTGTTTTCTTTGGGGCATGCCCCAGCAAAAGGCCCTTTTAAGGGCTGGTAAGGTAATAGAGCTGTTAACTTTTGTAATTTAGTATAGGGTAGGGCATTTTTTTATTTTGGGGGGCTTTGTTATTTTATTAGGGGGCTTAGATTAGGTGTAATTAGTTTAAAATTCTTGTAATATTTTTTTTATTTTTTGTAATTTAGTGGGGGGGGTTTTGTACTTTAGTTTAGTTTATTTAATTGTATTTAATTGTAGGTACTTGTAGTTAATTTATTTAATGATAGTGTAGTGTTAGGTTTAATTGTAACTTAGGTTAGGATTTATTTTACAGGTAATTTTGTAATTATTTTAACTAGGTAGCTATTAATTAGTCAATAACTATTTAATAGCTATTGTACCTAGTTAAAATAAATACAAAGTTGCCTGTAAAATAAATATAAATGCTAAAATAGCTACAATGTAACTATTAGTTATATTGCAGCTATATTAGGGTTTATTTTACAGGTAAGTATTTAGTTTTAAATATGATTCATTTATTTAATTAATTAAATGATAGTGTAGTGTTAGGTGTAATTGTAACTTAGGTTAGGATTTATTTTACAGGTAAATTTGTATTTATTTTCGAATAAATCCGAAACGAACCGCACATGTCTAGTTTGGAGACCCCTACATCTGATGCTGAATAGCTTACAGGACTTAGGTAGGGTTCTACTCTCCTTCAGTTGTTGGGCTGACCTGAGAAAGAGCTGTCTTATTTAAATTGTGAAATTAGGCATGGTCATAGACAGATGTGTTAATAACATAGAAAACCAGGGTGATGATTAGGAGATGGAGGGGCAGATACACTGAAAAAATACAATAACACACTTATTCTGAATTTTTAATGAGCAGTTGATAATTTTCTAACAAAATTGACATTTCTTCCATTTCTCTGCTCCCTGTGTCATGTTACAATAATCAGCAAACCACAGACTCATATATGTATACAATGTAAACATGCTTAGTAAGTATCTGAATCATGACATGTTAGGGGTCCCCTAATGTTCCTTAAAGATTTTTATTTTTTAATTCTTTTATAGTACTATACTATTTTCAAGTATTCCTTTAATCCCTAAACAACTCTAAGGTGTGTGATTTTTTTAACTCTACCCTGTTTCAAAGAAAATATTCAGTCAGATTTAGTTGTGATATTTCCCCCACACCTTACACATTTTGCATTAATAAGAGTATCAGTTCATGTAATTTCATATATTTATTTTTTTGCTCAGTAGTAAATATTTACATATTCAGATAGTTTACTATTTAGTTTATATCTGAATTAGAACCAAAACAACGACCTTTAGTTATATTATTAATATTTATAAGCAATTTACTTATTTTTTCAGATTTAGGTTTAAATGCATTTTGTCTTAATTGATATTGGTCTTATTTGTTTAATAATAATAACTTGTAGAAAAGAGCTCACTACCATTAGAAAACAAAATTATAAGTTATATTTCTAAATAAGTACGTAAATAAACCATTGGCACTGCACGTAGGCATGTTTTTTTTTTTCCATTTATGCCTTATTTCAAAAGCATAAAAAGAGAGGAAAAGTTACTGAGGCATACAATATTCTGACAGCATTGTTTGAAAGCACTTTAAAGTTTGAAGGAAGGACATAAATTATGTAGGTTTTCATGTTGTTAGGTTTCATGGTATTAACTTTTCAAAATGACATTTACCTGGCAATTTAACACTTACTATATTCCCAGTTCATTTTGTTTACATGTCAGTGAATAGGCCAATATTCAATAAAAGTGAATTCAGTTTAATATATTAGGTTCCCTGAAGCATATATTTGCATTATCTGTATTTTTAGCAGAATATTTTTTTTACTTTTTGTTTTAAGACAAAATACTTCTGAATAATTAAACATTTCACACAGCTTACTGCATTATTGTTTTGCCAAATATAATATAAAAAGTATAATATATGAAATAGAGATTATATTTTCGATTTAATTGGGTGCTAAATTGTGTCAATAATATAAAAAATTTATAAAATAGACATATATCTAGAAAATGCCAGTGACAGAGTATACTAAAATTCCTCATTAGTTTTCATTGTTTCTTTTTTTTGTGTGTGGGGTTATTTTATTTATTAAAAATCAATCATCTATTTTTCTATTTACTTGCAATTACTTTTACCAAGAAATTATTGCTTCTCTCACCTTTCAAAAATATTTAATGGCATCTTTTATAAAGGTTTCTGGACTCCTTTTTAATACAGAACATGTAAAATATTAGATAAGGTGGTGAACATTCTATATGATTGCATGATAAAGCAGAATGAGTTTGACTTATGGATTTCAATTATGGCTTGGAGAAACATTTAATTATTGTTCAGTGACTCCTGCCGTGCTTCTTTGTCACTTGCTGCCAAAAGAGAGCCCTTTTATTTTTGGTTCTATCACAAGTGATATAACAAACTGTCATTTTAAGATGAAGAATAAGCTGTGTTATCATAATGAGTGACCACAGTGTGAATCACATAGCTATTTTTAGACGTATATGTTTTACTCTTTAATACAATGGTGTTGTTTTTACACCACTGTGATGACAATTTTCCCTAGGGAATATCTAGGCAATTTTACCATAAGCCTTAAATGTCACAGAGACATTTTAAATCTGTCAGCCATGCAGTATTATGCTAAGACAATGCAATTCTCTTTTTTTTTTTCTTTGCTATAATACTTCTATTTGCTTCTTACTTTTTACAGAACTAATGTTACAATTTGATGTGTCTCCATTCAAAAGGTGCATTATTGACTTTAAAAAATAATAATAAAAAAATATATATATTATTGCATTTTAAATTAATGTGAATTGTCACCAAACTACTCAGCATGAATGCTATTAAAAATGCTCAACAATTAATGAATGTTTCATTTAAAATCACAAGATAAAAGCCTAGATGAAATTATTTGTTTGGCATGTTTTCTGCTCCTGAAAGATTCAACAAAACTACAAGGTCCTTAAAGGTATACAGGAAATAATTTTTACATCAAAATCTTTTTAACCTGATCAGAGATGTTCTTGTTGAGAAAGACAAATTATGTTAGATATATCAAAGGGTGAATACCACTAACTGTTGAAGATTCGCTCATTTGAGCTTGCAACTGGGCTTGCAGGTTTGCTCATTTGAGCTTGCAGCTGATTGAAATGATCTGCTTTTGCACAATGGCATTTGACCCATTGTTAAAAAGCAGAGCTTGTCAGTTATCTGTATTAGACCTGCACCCTAACCTAATAGGCTGTCATTTTTTAATTTGAAATATAAAATTTGAATAACTTTTGCACCAGTTAGTTAAAACTTTTCCCCTGCAGCTCTGCTATTTAATCTTGCAGATTATTAAAAATAACCCCAACGCGACTAGTGAAAAAATGACATGCCTATTTGTATTATGACCCTGGAGAAAGTCTCCCAACATGTTATACATTTAGAGTAAATGCTGCTGTTCTCTATGATACATCAGAAAATTATTATTCAGTGATCTCCACATAAAATGTTTTTGCATTATCATGTTATTGTATAACATTGTTGTAAACACAGAAAGCTGCCATATAATGTTTAAAAACTCATGCACACTCCTGTGTAGTAAAGCATTAATGGGATCTAGCTGGTGATTGGTGGCTGCACATATATGCCTCTTGTTATTGGCTGACCAGACACCATAAATAGGTTGTAAAGTATGCATTATAATTTAAACACTTTTTAAGTGTCAGCTGATAGAAGGAGCATAGGAGTCTTGATTAAGTAAGCTGGAGGCAGGTTTCATTCTTAATGAAGCCTAGTGTCTGTGCTTGTTAGGGGAATGGAGCAGTTACTATCCAAAATTGCACAATAAATAGATTAGCAAACATGGTAAAAAGTCCAGTTTTGCACTTTATTAACCTCTGCCCTATATGTTAAACAAGAGTTGTTAAACAATTAGGATAGAGGTTGATGTCGTGCAAGACTGGACTTTTCGAAAAAATGTGCTTTGCAGTGCTTGCACCTAGAAATTCAAACTTCTAAACAGGATTGCGCCTTTTTTTGATGTGAGTTGATCTATGAAGGTGCAAGCACTGTAAAATGCACTGTGCTGACCATGTTTGAACTTAGTCTGCACAAAGACCCATTCCCTAGAAAAACCTGGTCCAAAAGACACTATTTTATTTGAACATCTTCTATGCAGGTTTACAAGTTCAATGTTGTTAAAATTCAATATAAGATGATATCCTCCTAGTAAAAGCTGTTAGTCTTCTTGTTTTCAGATCATGCCAAAATATTACAAGTGACAATACAGCCAATGAGCAATTGTGTTCAGTAGGTCCATCATACCTACTGACAAATGGTATTCAGATGGGTAAGCAATGGTAAGGATGGAATCAGATTGCAATAGGTTAATCTCAGATATGTAAATGAGCATTTCCCTTACACACTGAACAAAGATTTTAATTCAAAAGCCTTTTACTTTAACCTTAAAGGGACAGTGCTCTGTAAAATAGTTTTCATGTATTTTCAATGACTTGTTTTACCAACTGCAGAGTTTAAAATCTATGAGAAATTGCATTTTTAGGTTTATTTGTGTATATGAAGTAGCTGGTTTTGTGCTTTTAAACCACATCCTATATAATGGGTTGAGTTTCAGGTAATATAATATCTCATTATGTTATCACGTTGTGTACACACACTTGCTTCCTTATCTTATATTTGTCTGGAAAACTAAAGCTCAATAAATAGAGAGAACAATGGAAAATTAACATTTTATTACTTATATAACCTGCACCCCTCTGGGAGTGTAATTTATTATTCTGGCTGTGTTTACATAGGCTTATCAATAGCATAGATGGGAGTATATAAACTTTCAGTATAGGTGGGGATCCCACAGGCTAAATCAGCTATTTCAAATGCTGAAATAAAGGTAAACAAGTTACTTGTAAACCATTTAATACACTGTAGCAGGTAAAATAGATCATTGGGAACAATTTAAAGGGGAGATTTTTTTGGATTAAATGTCCCTTTAAGATATGTGAAAGGGCTATTGTATAGTTTTGGGTGACTTCCCAGTTTCTATCTCAAAAACATGTACTTAACACACAAAAAGGCCTTTTACGGAACTCTGTTAAAAATGTTTTTGCAGATGTGTGAATTTAACGCATACATTGGGTACTGAAAAGAATCACCCCCCCTTGAAAATAATCACATTTTGTCAACGAGTAATCACAATGTAAATTTTATCTACAGTGGGTATGGAAAAGAATCACCCCCCTGGAAAATAATCACATTTTGTAGCTTTGCACCTTAAAATAAAGACAGACACAGTTTTTGTTTATCCAGTTGTAATTACTCAGTGCAACTTATAACATCCAAGTGAAAGATATAGCACCAACATGTCAGTCAAAATTAAAGACAATTCAAAAACAGAATCACTGAGTTGGGAAAAGTATCACCCCCCCTTGTGTCAGTATTTTGTTGAACCACATTTTGCTTTAATTACAGCCTTTAGTCTGTTGGGATATGTCTTAAAGTCATACCACAGATATTCAATGGGGTTTAAGTCTGGGCTATGCAAGGACATTCACCCTTTTCTGTGGTTATTATGTGGTAATTTTTGCTGTGTGCTTTTGGTCATTGTCATGTTGGAAGGTAAACCTTCTTCCCATTGACAACTTCTTGGCAGAGGGCAGCATATTTTCCTCAAGAATTGATGGTATTTTGCCCCCTCCATTATTCCTTATATCCTGACAAGTGCTCCAGTTCCTGCTGCAGAGAAACACCCCATAACAGTATATTACCTCCTCCATGCTTTACTATAAGTATGGTGTTATTTGGATGGTGAGCTGTATTGGATTTCCTCCAGACATATTGTTTGTTGTTGAGGCCAATAATTACATTTTAGTCTCATCTGACCATAGCACCTTTTTCCATGTGGCCTCAGAATCTCCTAGGTGTGTTATGGCAAAGCTCAGTCATAACTGCATGTGGCCTTTCTTAAGGGGTGGCTTTTTTCTTGCAACCCTCCCAAACGAATTTGTTATATTGTTGTCACATGCACACAATAATCACTCTTTGTCATAAATTCCTGAAACTGCTTCAGAGTTGCTCTTTCATCCAGACTGAGATGCTCTTGGAAAGCTGTTTTCATGCTGAGCTAATCAATATGTCCACAGCTGATCACAGTTGAAGGTCAAATGGCTTTGTGTGTGCCATTGAGAAGGTGATTAGCTACACCTGATTGAATTTACAAGTCATTTTAAATGTAACGGAACTGGGGAAGTTCTGCAAAGGAGAGTGGGCAAATATTGCACAGTCTAGATGTGCAAAGTTAGTAGAGAAATATGCCAACAGACTAAAGGCTGTAATTAAAGTAAAATGTGGTCCAACAAAATACTGACACAAGGGGGTGATCCTTTTTCCAACTCAGTAAATCTGTTTTTGAATTGTCTTTATTTTTGCCGGACATGTTGGTGTTATATCTTTCACTTGGATATTATAAGTTGCACTGAGTAATTACAACAGGATAAACAAAAACTGTGTCTCTCTTTATTTCAGGCTGCAAAGCAACAACGTGATTATTTTCCAAAGCCACTATAGATCAATTTTGGATTGTGATTACTCAAAAGACATGTTGATCAATTGAGACAGCAATCAAAAAAACATTGAGGGAGCAAACCGCTGATAGATTGTGATCAACCACTACATGCACTTTCAGGGTGTTGCTGTTTTGGAACCTAAGTTTCACTGCAGGTATCTGAGGGACAGTTGTTCTACATAAGCAAACACATGTCAGCACTGCAATGCAATGGAAACTAGAATTCAACATGGTGGCACCTGTGACTAGAGAGAGGCAGGGAATAACCTCAATACTATGTTTATGAAATATATTTAATGTCTCTTTAATAAAATATCAATCTAGTTATGCTGCATTATTTTCAAGTGTTCCATACTGTTAGTGACAATCACAACAGTGCGAATATAGAGAAACAAAAGGAGGCGCCACAATGGTGTGAGGTACCAATGCTCATGCACACATCAAGATGTCACTTACTAGATGTCAGGCACTTGAGAAGTGCCACAAAGGCAGACTGGACTATTAAAAGCTGCCCGGCGAGCTCTCCTCCCGATTAGTGAACCTACACATTCAGAGTGTAACAGGAACCAGACGGAGTGAGTCAGTTGTTTCCAAGATAAAGTGCTTTCAAACTCTCTCACAACGTAATATTAGGATAGATAGTTAAAAAATAGCAGTGTGATGCCGCAGGGTAAAAACAAAGGTGCAGTTTTATTTAAAACCCAATACGCGTTTCCCGGTATTAACAACCGTTTCATCAGGTGTATTTGACGTACAATCAGGCGAATTTGACATACAATCAATTAACAAAATAAAAATAAAAGAAACCTCATTTGTTGGGGTCCTCAAGTGACTTTTCCTACATATCTCCTTAGCTGTACAGGATATCACATATGTGACACATATACTGTACCTATAAATGTACTTTTACATATGTAAATGTGTGCCCTCTCCACTGTATACAGCCTTTCCAATAGGGATGAATGGAGTTTTTCCCTTTGTACCTTTTCTGACTTTCATGCTACTGATCCTACCAAATCAGCTTAGGGTCCCTGAGGTACCCTTGAGGGCTGGTTACATCATTGAGTTATTTTTTTCCTACACTGTATTCATGCACGTTCTGTATATAATGCTATTAGGTATTTGTAGGATTTGAGACAGTTTCCATGTGATTTGTGTACACCTGATCATTAAGATTTTTGCTTTTTTATGTTCCTCAGTGGGGCATCTAGAAAAAAACAATGCCATATTTGGAACCAGCTTAACAAATTAACCCTAAAATCAATCTAATACCATTGGGAATAAAATCAGTGTTGACCTGTGTTATCAATCATTCTGTATTATTCTGGAAATACTTGTGGAGCAAGTAACATAGACGATAATAAAGCAACAGAAACTATCGGCTAGATTACGAGTTTGGCGTTAGCCTTAAAAAGCAGCGTTAAGGGGTCCTAACGCTGCTTTTTAACGCCCGCTGGTATTACAAGTTTGGCAGATACAGGTTTACCGCTCACTTTTCTTCCGCGACTCGAGGCTACCGCATATCCCCTTACGTCAATTGTGTACCCTATGTTTTCTATGGGATTTGCCTAACGCCGGTATTACAAGTCTTGGAAGAAGTAAGCGGTAGACCCTCTCCTGTCCAGACTTCTACCGCATATAAAAGTCAGTAGTTAAGAGTTTTATGGGCTAACGCCGGAACATAAAGCTCTTAACTAAAGTGCTAACAATTACACTAACACCCATAAACTACCTATTAACCCCTAAACCGAGGCCCCCCCACATCGCAAACACTATAATAAATATTTGTAACCCCTAATCTGCCGACCGGACATCGCCGCCACCTACATTATAGTTATGAACCCCTAATCTGCTGCCCCTAATTGCTGACACCTACATTATATTTATTACCCCCAATCTGCCGCCCCCAACGTCGCCGCAACCTAACTACACTTATTAACCCCTAATCTGCCGACCAGACATCGCCGCCACTTTAATACATGTATTAACCCCTAAACTGCTGCACTCCCACCTCGCAAACACTAGTTAATTTTTTTTATTAACCCCTAATCTGCCTGCCACCTACCTACAATTATTAACCCCTAATCTGCCACCCCCAAAGTCGCCGCTACTATATTAAATGTATTAACCCCTAAACCTAAGTCTAACCCTAACACCCCCCTAACTTAAATCTATTTTTAATAAATTTAAATAAAATTACTATAATTAAAAAAATTATTCCTATTTAAAACTAAATACTTACCTGTAAAATAAACCATAAGATAGCTACAATATAACTAATAGTTACATTGTAGCTATCTTATGATTTCTTTTTATTTTACTGGCAACTTTGTATTTATTTTAACTATGTAGAATAGCTATTAAATAGTTATTAACTATTTAATAACTACCTAGCTAAAATAAGTACAAAATTACCTGTAAAATAAATCCTAACCTAAGTTACAATTACACCTAACACTACACTATCATTAAATAAATTACCTAAACTACCTACAATTAATTACAATTAAATACAATAAACTGAATTTCGAAAAAAAAACCCACTAAATTACGAAAAAATAAACACTAATTACGAAAAAAAAAATTACAAGAAGTTTAAACTAATTACACCTAATCTAAGCCCCCTAATAAAATAAAAAAGCCCCCCTAAAATTCCCTACCCTACACTAAATTACAAATAGCCCTTAAAAGGGCCTTTTGCGGGGCATTGCCCAAAGTAATCAGCTCTTTTACCAGCCCTTAAAAGGGCTTTTTGCGGGGCATTGCCCCAAAGTAATCAGCTCTTTTACCTGTAAAAAAAAGAAATACAATACCCCCCCAACATTACAACCCACACACCCCTACTCTAAAACCCACCCGATCCCCCCTTAAAAAAACCTAACACTACCCCACTGAAGATCACCCTACCTTGAGCCGTCTTCACCCAGCCGGGCACCAGTGGTCATCCGATGGGGCAGAAGAGGAAATCCGGACCGGCAGAAGTCTTCATCCTATCCGGGCAGAAGAGGACATCCAGACCGGCAGACATCTTCATCCAAGCGGCATCTTTTATCTTCATCCATCCGACGAGGAATGGCTCCATCTTGAAGACCTCTGGCGCGGAACATCCTTCTAGGCCGACGGACTAACGACGAATGACTATTCCTTTAAATGACATCATCCAAGATGGCGTCCCTCGAATTCCGATTGGCTGATAGGATTCTATCAGCCAATCGGAATTAAGGTAGGAAAAATCTGATTGGTTGATGTTATCAGCCAATCGGATTGAAGTTCAATCCGATTGGCTGATTGGATCAGCCAATAGAATGCTGTTCAAAGGGTTTTTTCATTTTTTTTTTTTTTTACTTTTTTGTTTCTTTTTCCAGATCCCAAAGACTTACACTGTTGGAAAGGTTAGGCGATTACCTTACCTTTCCAAAGGTGGGTCTTGGGGGTCTATAGCTGCTTAGATGTCTGAGATACAGGCTTCTAAGCAGCATGCCCCCTTTTCCTATACTTAACATTGTTAAGTTTATATAAAGTTGCGCGGTGACGTCATCACGTCATTGCGCGTGACGTAACCGCGCATAACATGAAGCCCCGGCGATGCCTGTCACTATACAGGCCTGATCCCTGGGGTAGGAGCCGTTGGGAGCCCCCAGATCTCCCTAAAGGTGGGAGAGTGCTAGCAACGGCTCTGAGGCGTTGTTAGCACCTGAGTGGGAAACTCTGTGATGGGTCAGAGCCATCGTTAGCACTCAAGGGGTTAAAGGGACATGTTTCTTTTTTATTTTATGCTTCAGGTAGAGCATATAATTTTAGCAACTTTCCAATTTACTTATTATTAACACATTTGCTTTATTCTTTTGTTATCCTTTGTTGAAGGCACAGCAATGCACTACTAGAGGCTAACTGAACACATCAGGTGAGCTAATGACAAAAAGGTATTTTTCTGCTGCCACCAATAATCAGCTAGCTCCCAGTAGTGCATTGCTGCTTCTTAGGCTACCTAGGCATGTTTTTCAATAAAAGATACCAAGAGAACGAAGCAATAGATACAAATGGTAAATTGGAAAATTGTTTCAAATGATATGCTCTATCTAAATCTAAAAGAAAAATGTGTTCCATAGCCTTTTTAAGGCAAACAGATTATTCTAAATATATAGGCAGATACAGGCATATCTCGTTTTATTTTGCTTCACCTTATTGCGCTTCACAGATATTGCTCTTTTTACAAATTGTGTCAAGCAAGTCTATATGCGCCTTTTTTCCAACATACACACCACCAGCAAAAATATTATGAATCCCTGAAAGCTCAGATGATGGTTAAAAATGTTTAGCAATAAAGTATTTGTTAATTAAAGCGAAGGTCAACTTCACTCAACTGCCCCATGGCATCGGATAAAGTTTGCAAAATGAGGGTGGGTTTAATTTATTAAATTTTTTAGATTTAATTATTTTTTTAAATCTTTACCTTTTAAAAGCTCCGACCGATAAGCGCAATTAATTTGTCAAATTGATTGACAGATGAAGATTCTTAAAAGAACAAATCATTGTTCTCCCCTGGGCCGTGACGTTTATGCAAAGGGGCTGAACGCCCCCGGGGGGAAAACAAGGATTCATTCTTTTAAGAATCTTTATCTGTCAATCAATTTGACAAAATGCCGGGCGGGAGAGATGCACTTATCGTCGAGGCGCTCAAAAGGTAAATATTTAAAAAAAATAATGAAATCTAAAAAATTGGATGAATTAAACCCACCCTCATTTTGCAAACTTTATCCGATGCTGTGGGGCAGTTGAGTGAAGTTGACCTTCACTTTAAGGTATGTACATTTTTTTTATACATAATGTTATTGAAAACTTAAAAGACTACATTATAGTGTAAATATAACTTTTACATGCATTGAGAAACAAAAAAAAATAGAGTGACTCACTTTAATGCCATATCCGTTTTATTGTAGCGGTCTGAAACTGAACCCGCAATATCTCCGAGGTATGCCTGTATAGATACAATGCTTTATGGCTACCTTTTTCAGAAGTCATTTGCCTTCCTCAAGGAAGCTTAAAATATTAATATCTATATAGGTATAAGTTATGACTCAAAGCAAATTTGTTTATCCGGCATAGTTTAGCATAGCTAACTTATCTGACCAATAAGCAGATCAAACATAATTAATGGGACAGAATATGCAATTTTAAACAACTTTCCATTTTACTTATTTTAGGCTAGATTACAAGTGGAGCACTAATTTAAAGTGCACCCATAAATGGGCAAATTCACCTGTTTATGGGCGCACATTAAATAACCCAAAAATTGCCCCATAATAAAATGTATTGTTTATTTATTGAAATAAAAATTCTGAGCATCTTTAAAAAATGTTTTACTAACTGCACAAAGCAGTTTTTTGGGATTAAAGTTGGCAGGTGGAGTGTTGCAAACTCTGCTACCATACGGCTAGATTTAGAGTTCTGCGTTAGGGTTAAAAAGCAGCGTTTAACGCCCGCTGGTATTACGAGTCAGGCAGGAAAGGGTCTACCGCTCACTTTCTTTCGGCGACTCG
This sequence comes from Bombina bombina, assembly GCF_027579735.1. Classification (NCBI taxonomy): domain Eukaryota; kingdom Metazoa; phylum Chordata; class Amphibia; order Anura; family Bombinatoridae; genus Bombina; species Bombina bombina. The sequence goes on from NC_069500.1 coordinate 441,243,621, forward strand.
AGGCTACCACAAATCCCCTTATGTCAATTGCGTATCCTATCTTTTCTATGGGATTTGCCTAACGCTGGTATTTTTGAGTCTTGGAAGAAGTGAGCGGTACAGCCTCTACCACTAAGACTCCTACCGCAAAAAAAAGTCAGTAGTTAAGAGTTTTATGGGCTAACGCCAGAATATAAAGCTCCTAACTACTGTGCTATAAAGTACACTAACACCCATAAACTACCTACGAACCCCTAAACCGAGGTCCCCCAAATCGCAAACCCTATAATAAATGTTTTTAACCCATATTCTTCCGACCGGACATTGCCGCCACCTACATTATCCCTATGATCCCCTAATCTGCTGCCCCTAACATCGCTGACGCCTATATTATATTTATTAACCCCTAATCTGCTCCCCCCCAACGTCGCTGCCACCTACCTACACTTATTAACCCCTAATCTGCCGACCGGACATCGCCGCCAATATAATAAATTTATTAACCCCTAAACCATCCGCACTCCCGCCTCGCAAACACTATAATAAATTTTATTAACCCCTAATCTGCCCTCCCTAACATCGCCGTCACCTACCTACAATTATTATCCCCTAATCTCCCGCCCCAACATTGCCGCTAATATAATAAAGTTATTAACCCCTAAACCTAAGTCTAACCCTAACCCTAACACCCCCCTAACTTAAATATAATTTAAATTAAATGAACTAAATTTACTATCATTAAATAAATTATTCCTATTTAAAACTAAATACTTAACTATAAAATAAACCCTAATATAGCTACAATATAACTAATAGTTACATTGTAGCTATTTTAGGATTTATATTTATTTTACAGGCAACTTTGTATTTATTTTAACTAGGTACAATAGCTATTAAATAGTTAATAACTATTTAATAGCTACCTAGTTAAAATAATTACAAAATAAAATAAATCCTAACCTAAGTTACAAATACACCTAACACTACACTATCATTAAACTAATTAAATAAATTACCTACAATTATCTAAACTAAAATACAATTAAATAAACTAAACTATAATACAAAAAAAAACACTAAATTACAGAAAATAAAAAAATTACAAGAAGTTTAAACTAATTACACCTAATCTAATCCCCCTAATAAAATAAAAAAGCCCCCCAAAATAATAAAATGCCCTACCCTATCCTAAATTACAAAGTAATCAGCTCTTTTACCAGCCCTTAAAAGGGCTTTTTGCGGGGCATTGCCCCAAAGTAATCAGCTCTTTTACCTATAAATAAAAATACAATACCCCCCCAACTTTACAACCCACCACCCACATACCCCTACTCTAAAACCCACCCAAACCCCCCTTAAAAAAACTAACACTAACCCCCTGAAGATCTCCCTACCTTGAGTCGTCTTCACTCAGCCGAGCTGAATTCTTTATCCAAGCGGGGCAGAAGAGGTCCTCCATCCGGTTGAAGTCTTCATCCAAGCGGGGCAGATGAGGTCTTCCATCTGAATCTTCTATCTTCATCCATCCGGAGCAGAGCGGCAGCATCCTGAAGACCTCTGACGCGGAACATCCATCCTGGCCGATGACTTCCCGACGAATGACGGTTCCTTTAAATGACGTCATCCAAGATGGCGTCCCTCGAATTCCGATTGGCTTATAGGATTCTATCAGCCAATCGGAATTAAGGAAGGAAAAATCTGATTCAATCAGTCAATCAATAGAATGTGAGGTCAATCCGATTGGCTGATTGGATCAGCCAATAGGATTGAACTTCAATCTGATTGGCTGATTGAATCAGCCCATCAGATTTTTCTTACCTTAATTCCGATTGACTGATAGAATCCTATCAGCCAATCGGAATTCGAGGGACGCCATCTTGTGTGTATAACATTCTTTGAACATTGGTGCCAGATGGCTAATAACACATACATGCTCCTGAGCTGACCTAGAATTACTCTTTACCAAAGGATACCAAGATAACGTTTACTGTCCCTTTAAGTAAAAAAGGAAAGTTTATTAAAGGGACAGTCTAGTCAAAAATACATTCTCATGATTCAGATAGGGAATGTTATTTTAAACAACTTTCCAATTTACTTTTATCATCAATTTTGCTTTGTTCTCTTAGTATTCTTAGTTGAAAGCTAAACCTAGGTAGACTCATATGCTAATGCTCTCTAGAGTTTTTCACAACTAGAGGGCATTAGTTCATGTGTGCTATATAGATAACATTGTGCTCACGCACATGGAGTTACCTAGGAGTCAGCACTGATTGGCTAAAATGCAAGTCTGTCAAAGAACTGAAATAAGGGGGACTATCTACAGAGGCTTAGATATAGGTAATCATAGATGTAAAAAGTATGGGGAATGGGTAATAATGGGATTATCTATCTTTTTAAACAATAAAAATCCTGGTGTAGACTGTCCCTTAAATAGCGCTGGATTTTAATTAGTTCTACACCAAAATTGACTTAAATGACATTTTACATTAAGCTCTTAAAGGGACATTAAATTGCTGAGTACAACTACAAAAGTATAGTTTACTACTGTTGCTTTTCCTCATGTCTCAGTTCTCTTTAAAGGGACAATATATGGCAAAATAGATTTTCCCTTAATGTATTTCCGATTATTTGTTCTACCAGCTGCAGAGTATAAAATGTATGAGAAATTGCATTTTCAGGTAAATTTGTGTATATGAAATAGCTGGTGTTATGTTTGAAGCCACAGCCTATTACAATGGCTTGCTTCTATATCTGTTTGTAAACCAAAGCTCATTATTCAATGGAACATAATCATTTTTTAGTTATCTCTTCTACACCATACTGGGAGTGTAATTTCTTCTGCTGGCTGTGTTTATAGTGCCTGACAATAGCCTGGACTTAAGTATAAAAACTTTCAGTATAGGTGGGGATACCACAGGCTAAATCAGCTGTTTTAAATGCTGAAATAAGGGTAAATGAGCTACATGTAAACGATTTAACACACTCCAACAGGTAAAATAGAACAAATTTGGGTTAACTGTCCCTTTAACCTCTCATATTTTAACCCCTTAGTGACCAGACCATTTTTCAATTTGCTTACCCTTTAGGACCAGGGCTACTTTTACATTTCTGCAGTGTTTGTGTTTAGCTGTAATTTTCCTCTTACTCATTTACTGAACCCACACATATTATATACTTTTTTTTCTCGCTATTAAATGGACTTTCTAAAGATACCATTATTTTCATCATATCTTATAATTTAATATAAAAATATATAAAATTTTATGAAAAAAAACCTCTGACCCCCAAAATCTGTTACACATCTACAACCACCAAAAAACACCCATGCTAAAAAGTTTCTCAATTTTGTTCTGAGTTTAGAAATACCCAATGTTTACATGTTCTTTGCTTTTTTTGCAAGTTATAGGGCAATAAGTATAAGAAGCACTTTTCCAAACCATTTTTTTCTCTTCAAAATTAGCTATAGTTACATTGGAACACTGATATCTGTCAGGAATCCCCAAAAAACCCTTTAAATGTATTTTTTTTTTTTAGTAGACAACCCAAAGTATTGATCTAGGCCCATTTTGGTATATTTCATGCCACCATTTCACAAACTTTAGCTCTCTAACTGAAATTATTTACAAACAGCTTGTGAAATTATGGCACAAATGGTTGTAAATGCTTCTTTGGGATCCCCTTTGTTCAGAAATGGCAGACATTTATAGCTTTGGCATTACCTTTTGGTAATTAGAAGGCCGCTAAATGCCGCTGTGCACCACACTTGTATTATGCCCAGCAGTGAAAGGGTTAATTAGGTAGCTTGTAGGGAGCATGTACGGTTAATTTTAGCATTAGTGTAGTGTAGTAGACAACCCAAAGTATTGATCTAGACCCATTTTGGTATATTTCATGCCACCATTTCACCACCAAATGTGAAAAAATTCATTAACTTTTTCACTAACTTTAGGTTTCTCACTGAAATGATTTATAAATGGTTGAAAATGCTTCTCTGGGATCCACTTTGTTCAGAAATAGCAGACATATATGGCTTTGGCATTGCTTTTGGTAATTAGAAGGCCCATAAATGTCGCTGCGCACCACACTTGTATTATGCCCAGCAGTTAGGGGGTTAATTATATAGCTTCTAGGGTTAATTTTAGCTTTAGTGTAGCGATCAGCCTCCCACCTGACAGATTGCACCCCCTGATCCCTCCCTGATCCCCCTCATACAGCTCTCTTCCCTCCCCCACATCACAATTGTCACCGCCATCTTAAGTACTGGCAGAAAGTCTGTCAGTATAAAAATAAAGGTGTTTTTTTAAGATTTTTTATATATATATTTTATCTTAAATGTAAGATCCCCCATTACCCCACAACCTCCCTGATCCCCCCCAAACAGCTCTCTAAGACTCCCCTCTCAACCTATTGGCCGCCATCTTAGGTACTGGCAGCTGTCTTCCAGTACCCAGTTTACTACAAAATTTGCCCTTTTTTAGTTATTAAAAAAAAAAAAAACAATTTTCTGTAGTGTAGCTGCCCCCCCTCAATACCCTACCCCTTCCCCCTCCCAGATCCCTTTCCCAACATTTTTTCCTCCTCCCTCCAGGATTCGGATATCCTCCAGTGATGGGCCGCCCACCCGCCTCCCTACTATGGCTCCCACCCACCAACAATCGGCACGATCGCTTCCAGCGCTTGAAAACACTAAGGACGTGCAGGGTACGTCCTACAAAAACTGTCACTTAATGACCAAGGACGTGCCCTGCACGTCCTCAGTGTTTTCAAGCGCTGGAAGTGATCGTGATCGCTTCCAGCCACTTTCATGTTATTGCAGTGATGCCTCAATATTGAGGCATCCTGCAATAAAAAAATTAAGCATCCGAAGCAAAGAGAGCCAATCTGTGGCCCTGCATGTCCTTGGTCGTTAAGGGGTTAAACTCTGCATATCATTATTACCCTCTATACAAGCTGTATTGAGCATTTCAGTTTAGTATGCACAACACAGAGTGTGAGCTCTATATTTTTGCAGTGGCTGCATTGCTCTATATTGTTCCTGAGGGCTTTTTTATATTACATAGTAACATATTAGATAAGGTTGACAAAAAAGTGCATCTTTTTCAACCTATACAAATCTTAATATACTGTATTTACAAAAAAGCTACAGTTGAGCTTAAATTAATTACATTAAAAAGGTGAGCATTCTAACACCAGCAATCATATCCATGAATTTTGTTTCTAGTCAGATATGTATCTAAACCATTTTTAAATGTATCTAAGGTATTGGTATTTACTACCTCATTAGGTAATGAGTTCCACAATTTTATTGCTCTTAGAGTGAAAAAATTTTTTATGTTGCAGGAGATTAAATCTCCTTTCCTCCAGCCTTAAATGGTGACCTCCTGTCAGAAACAAATTTCTTGGAATAAACAGAGCTTCTGCCATCTCTGTGTATGGGCCTTGAATATATTTATATAAAGTAATCATGTCACTTCTCAAGCGTCTTTTTTTCTAGAGAAAACAGACCCAGATTGGCTAACCTCTCCTCATAGTTTTAACTCTCTATTCCCCTTATTAGTTTCGTGGCCCTTCTCTGAACTTTTTCTAGGTCTGCAATGTCTTTTTTTTTAGATCGGTCCCCAGAATTGCAGATCTTAAAAGGGATTACTCTTTTAATACTTTTGTTTTATTATGTAACATTTACAAAACCTGCAAAAAGTGTATAGCTTTTACTCTTAAAAGTTATAGCTAAACTATGCAATTTACTGCTAACAAATATCTGGCAACGTACCTGATCTGTGAATGCAAACCACTGTTGTCGCAAAGTGCAAGAATACATTTGCTCCAAGATGGCGGCAGTATGAAGAAGTGAAGCTTCACTAACCTGTAATGGGTTAAAATAAGAGATTGGTTTTAAAGGGAGCTGCGGGAAGAAGCGGCAAAATAATACATGGTGAATAGTCATCATGCTAATGTACTTTTACCCACCGGTTTAATGCCCCTTTAAGGGCAAGATTACAAGTGGAGTGTTAACTGCGCTAGAAGTATGCTTTTTTTTCGGGAAGTGTTCGTATTACAAGATGAAAGTTAACTATTTTCGCTTTTACACTAACTCGCCGCGGGTAAAAGCCTAACTTAGAATATCATGCCCGTGATAACCTAATCCGAAAATAGAAATCAATGGAGAAAAAAAAAGTGCAAAAAAACACCCTATTCACATGCAAAACAAATCGCATATTTTCAAGTGCGCTAACCCGACTCGAACATGAAAATAGGAATATTTCCCATTCCAATGTTCTTTACATAGAAGAATATGTTCTATTTATTCATAAATTCATATTTCTATTTGATAGTATTTTGGTACAATATAAATATATATATATATATATATATATATATATATATATATATATATATATATATATATATATATATATATATATATATCTAATATATAGGTATATATACAGCTATATATAGAAATATCTATTGATAAATACATAGAACTTGTTCTGCTATACGCATAACATTAGAATGAGAACTATTTATAGTAAGTGCACAGCATAACATTTTATTAAAATTGAATATTGCATAAATATGTTTTTACCTGTTTTCATCTACTTAACTACCAAAGGTCTCCAATGTCTTATGTGTTTACATATGTATGTATGTGTTTATATATGTGGATTTATGTCAGTAAATACATATATACACATATAAATACATAAATAGATCTGTACAAACATATATATATATATATATATATATATATACAAGGATCGAAATTTCTAGACATTATTTTGCCTCTGTCTGTGTGGTTAAAGGAAGGTGCCCCGACGATCCTCTGGAATCCACCCCAAGTGAAGATGTGTGAATTGTATATATATATGTTTGATGTGGTGACTCAATACACTCAGAGAAGATTTATCATGTTACATGTGGCTTTACCCACAGCGCTATGGTAATGTCACAAACGTGACCTATGTAACAATCCTTTAATGTTGGCTGCATGTTTTTGTAAAGATAGACTAAGAGGTTTAGTATAGCTATGGTACACTGATTAGTAAATCTTAGCATGACATTTAATAATTTAGATCAGAAAACAAGGATTTGTCCCTAAGTAGCTACTAAAGCAGATATCAAATTCAAATCAAAGGCAAATGTGAACAAAACAAGCTGATCTTTTTTTCAAGAAATTATAACAGAAGTGTGATCTGTATGATAACTGAGGAGGGAAACTATTAGCTAAAACGCTGAAATTACAAAACCAGCACACTACTATAGCTCATTTAATTAATCTCAAAAGCATACAGATCTTTCATTAACCAAACATTGCACAATGCTTTGCTGATTATTATTCCCCTCTTTAGATTATAGAAACTTTGAATCCAGATCACAAATTACTTATAAGCACAATTCCTTAATAGCATAATACTTCCTCTGATAGATTAACACATTAAACTTTATTTAATAGATATGTTTAGATAACAGAAAATATTCACATTATGAAATCATTGGAGGTTTGCCAAAATCATGGCCCTAATGGATTTACTACCCTGGATCATATATTTGTTTTTATATCCTCTTGCCCCATGTTTGAAATCTCTATATACTGTAAGAATGTTTTATCAGGATTATTCTCTATTTTAAATGGGTTTTTACAATGCTACAATCATAAAATGTATTTAGGTAATGTAGCTATAAAAATGCATGCTAAAATTATAGAGGGGCAACTGGAAACACTTCTTAAAGATTTGCAGCAAGGTTCACTTCTATTTTGCTACATTACACATCCATCAAGTCGTACACATATACTATAGCAAATGAAAGAAATGCCATAAAAATGGTGGGACTTAAATGGAAGTGTTTAGTAGCAAGCAATGGATGTCTCACTCACCTCATCTCAACACCTGCCCTGTGCTGCTACTGTCTGCACCATTTCTCATGGGTTTTGCTGTACCTCAGCAAGTCCTTGGGGGCGGGGTTTTGCTGGAGCAGAAACTGTGCTGACCAGGTCACAGTGCAGAGGAGTTGCTGACATAGTCATACAAGAGAGAAATATAATGTGACTGAGATCATTCAAACTGAATATTTTGATATATTTATAAACTGAATATTTTGATATATATATATATAAACTGAATATTTTTCAAGTGAATATTTTGAATTAACAAGTTTATCAAAAAGCTTATTAATTCAAAAATAAAATAGGTAGATGTTAACCATTCCACTCATGCTTTTTCCAAAACTAGACCTTCTTACCCTCAGCATCCCATTTCTTAAAGAACAGTTCTCAAGCAACCAGCTGTTTATTCTTGGCAGATGCATGATTGGGAATTGTAGATGACCATACTTTATGATGAGCATTGAGAGCATGTTATGGATAACTATGAATATATTTTCTGTAACTCACTATGATAAAGTTCCATGTTCAAAACAGGCAGGTTATATTCCATGATAATGATAATGATGGTGATGAAAGTGATCCCTTTAACAGTAACTTTTACAATATGTTGATATTGCAAAACATATTGGCCTAGATTTAAATCTGTTATAGTTTTGCCACACAAAACTATCCATTCTATGGCATTTCAATCCAATAAAAAAATGCTAGAATTAAACTCCCAAATCAATGCAATTAATGCTGAACATCAGGATTTCCTTCATTTGAATTACAATATTTAAAATCTATAATTATGAATAAACATTGAAATAATTATATTTTATTTCTAAACATGCTTCATATTTAAAAGTGTGATTTAATCAAAATGTTAACACTTATAATGAACAAGGAAGTGATTTTTATTTTCAAATGTAACCTGAACATGCACAAGACTGGCAAACAAGTTTTCTCTTTTCAAATACACATTATGCATTGCCAAAATTGAGGTTGAAATATTTGTTTAACTGGTCTTGAGATGTTATGGAACTTTGAGCAAAAATCTAGAATAACAAAAAATGTAAGATTTAAAATAAATATATATATGCAAGTGGGAAATATTAGACACTCCACCCTCTCCCTTCCTTTGTATATGAAAAGACCCTTTACACAAACATAAGCAAGCTGGAGTAGGTATACGTCAGTATTCTCCTAAAGCGTTGGGGCTTGGTTAGGAGTCTGAAAATCCGAGCAATGTTATTTAAAAATAAGCAAAACTATCCATTTTTTTTTTATTTCTTAAAACTGTATGGGCTATATAAATAGATAATCTACAAAACATTTATGCAAAGAAAAATCGAGTGTATAATGTCCCTTTAATGACAAAAGTGAATTTGCAAGCTTCCAATAACTCTATGAAAAAGAAAAGAAAAGAGAAAGGAATAATACCTTTAGATTACTAAAGCTAAATAAATCAAATAACCATGGGAACATTTTCTTTCTTACAAGAAGGCAGTAGAAGGACATTCTGAGCCAGATCACAAGTGGATTGCTAAATATAGTTTTTGTGAAAGCAATATTTGCGCTCCAATGAGGAACACCAGCGCACGCTAATGTAAATAAATTAGCGCTCCACTTGTAATCTAGCCCTCTATAAGTGAAAGATAAATACAATTGGGACAAGATACTCAGTGTTATGCTCTCCAAAGGGACAGTTACAAAATGTCGGATGAATCTATGCTTTCTAATGTGTTGATATGAGATACGGTGGAGTATCCAATCAGATTTGCAGGATTTAGATATGATACATGATAAGTTGCTATCAGTTGTATTTTAATGTGTGTGGAGATAGATAAATTGTTTTTGCTATATGTACACTTGATTTTTTCGTTTTGAATTACAATTTTTTTTTTCTTAATACATTATATATAAAAGAGTGCTGTATTCCCTGCCTTTTTTTAGTGATACCGTGAGAAGTTTGGTATTCACTACTTCTTCCTACTTTACAGTTCTACAGATGAAATTACGGGTCTGCACCACTTCAAGAATTGTATTAAATCTGCGAGCCAGCGATAATAATCTTTAATTTTAAATGTATATCTTGATATATATCAACACAATTTAGAAAAGATATTCATAATTGTTGATCATAATTGTTACTGTGGTATACTAAACTAGTGTAAACATGGCAGGTAATATGTGTAAATAATAGGTTGAAAGCCTCAAAAAAGAGAGACAGGCCAATTATGAGATTGGGACCTTCCACATCAACTCTGATTGGTTAATGACAACTATATGCATATAGTTATAGATTCTAAATACATACAGGTCTTAGACAGATGCAGAATATATTTAATTTAACAACGGTTAGGCAAATATGTCCTTTTGACATTTTTGATCAAGAGTTTATACGTAAAATCACAAATTACATCATTGGTGCACCTTTCACAATGAATAAAATTCAAACAGTAGGGGGATGAATTATTTTGCAGAAGATTTATTTTTCTTCAGATATGCACATGTTAAATGTAAAGGTTCTAAGCTCTAACCTAAGTGCCACAGGGGCGACTCTAGGGTCATGTTGTTAAGCTTGTTAGAACAGCAGGATCTCCGCTGCTCTAAAGATAGGAGGCTTAATGCTGGAGTTAGCATGGGATGTGCTATGGGCACCTCTAAGCTTAGTTAACAGGAGCTGCAGGCTTCTTTTTTTACTTGTCTGACTGTGTTACCTAAGCTAAAGGTAACGCTACCTGTAGCATGGATGTCAGAAGATGGTTTGGGTAATGTGTTAAATGGCCTCTGATGACACCAATCTGGTGCTGGGTTATTCTTATGCAAGTCCTGACATTCTTGTTCCTGTATTGCTTTCCTGGTATTGCCTCCTGCTTACATCCCCAAACCTCATCTAAGTCTAAACCCTGATTTAAAAGAATAGTCAAGTCAAAATAAATGTGAAGACATCGGTCTGCTCCTGACACTTGCATACTGTGCATCTCCTGCAAGCTTGGTTCTAGACAACAAACAAGATAAACCTCTCATTGCCTTATTTGGAAAACGTTTTTATAAAGTTGACAGGACTGCCAATAAGAGTTTATTTCAGTTAGATTATCATAGCATGATGTTTTTATGGCTGTCAATCAGGAAAAACATAAAGGAGAGAGAGCATAGAACCAAGAAGGTTAGAGGGCAATTATAGCACAAAGAGCAACATTGGTAACAATAGGAAAGGGATGGTATGATTAGGAAGAGTAAGAAACAGAAAATACATTCTTGAAAAGGTGCATAAGGTCATTAAAATATTAAGCATTATTAATTAGTGCTGTATGCAATTGAAAAAAAGTTAAATCACAATGCTTATATTGCACAGTCATAATTATTAATATTATTTTCTTCCTATTATTTCAATTATTTATATATTTATTTATAAAATGTGGTCAAATTCCATAACACTGTAACTTACACCAGATCCTTGCATAGTGCCTACATATTTACTTTTACTTTATAAATTATATATCAATTGCTTTAATATATTTGCATTTTATTTAGCATAATTGAATCTGTTACATTTTAAGATTATAATATTCATCACATTAACCACAGTTCACCAAAATAATTGTTAATCTATTAAATGAGATATTACTACTGATTTATATTCCATGAGCTGCAGTAAAATATTACATATCAGGTCACTTTTCCTTATATGCATTTCCTAAATAAATACATAGGGGCCAATTTATCATGCTCCTTATGGAGATTGATACCCCTGTTTCCGCACCAGCCTTCAAGCTGCTACATAACTTGTCTGCCTGCTCTGAGGCCGTTGACAGAAATCAACCAGATCGAATACGATCGGGTTGATTGACACCCCCTGTTAGCGGCAGAACAAGAACTGCTGGTGCAATGATGAATGCCGACAGCGTATGCTGTGGGCATTTATCGATGTGCAGCGGATACGCTACATCGTATCATGTCCACTCGCACTATGATAAATCTACCCTTTAAAGTTAATACATTTTTTAACTTACTAGAAGGCAATTCCATCCAAAACCATGGTTGTTAAAAAAAACATGTAAGGCCTAAGATAACATTATCTGAGAATATTCCAAGTTAAGATAATAAAAAGCTTCAAACTTGTATGCTGACTTTGCAGTTTATACCTATAAGTCATGTAATGACATATTGTTTTATCCAAAAACTTGCCTTGATGGAATTATTACTAGGATGCCTCTTCATGCCTGAATATCAATGTTTTCAAGAATACCAAATAATTTACATTTAGATAACACTCTATATGAGTGGCCTTTTTGAGAGCTATCAGGTTAATAGAAATGCATGTCTGAAGGAAGGATCAATCATTTTACATTATGATCCAGTGCAGGAGGCAGACAATTCTTACAAAGGGTAAACTGGACTCATTTCTTTACATTTTGCAATAATAAGAAAATGAAGATTTGTATTTTGTGTTTCCTGAAAAAAAAACACATAAATTAGAAATAAAAAGGTATTCTTTCTACAAAGTTCTAATAAATTTAAACACATATAAACAAAACAAGGAAAAAGATGGAAACCAGTTTTCATTGCCTTAATTTGCATTCAAATAATGGTCAGAACAACTTTAGATTTGATGTGTTCAGTAGTTTATTTATTTATATATTTTTTTAGCAAATAAAATTAGTTTATTAAATTGGAATTTTCAATTTGTTGTTCTCTGTTCCCTGAATTCCACCCCTTGAACCCATCTTCTTGGTCCACGGTCCAACTCAATATATATAATGCACAATAAATATGCGCATACATATGTACACATATAATATGCACAGAATATACAAATAAAAAATAATTGTTTGTATCCATTGTTGTTTGGATTGTATTTTTTTGAAATATTTTTTTATAGAGGTTATGATCCAAAACATAACATCAAATTATATCCAAAAGTTCCAAGAATGTTTACATATGCATCTATACAGAGATACATACATTATTAGGCAATCATAGATCATGATTAGTTAGCTGAGATAGAAAACACACTTGAATACCTTAGTATCAAAGTTTTATAGCAAGCATCCCCTTAAAAAGGAAAACAGTAAAATGTGAAGCTAAATAATTTCTCCTAATGGTGAAAAGAGGACACTCTTGGACCCCTCTGATAATTATGACACAAAGGGGAATTTCAGGGAAGAAGAAAAAAACAACAACAAAAAACAAGGAGGGTAACTTTTGGACCCAAAATGTAGTATAAATGTAAAAACAAATCAACAGCATGAAAACACAATAATAACTATACAATTAAAATTCATAATTAATTCAAAATAGGGACAGATTACGAGTGGAGCGCTAACAGTTAAGAGCAAACGAAAAAGGGTTAATTGCGGGTGTTTGCGCACGTCAGGTTTTTCGCTCGTATTCCAAGTTAAAAGTAAACGCGATTGCTTGAGTGCAATTTAAGTCAATGGCCCCTATTTATCAACCCGTCAACTTTCTTGCATTCGCCGGCACCAATACACTCGCCTAAGATCGCCTAACATCGCTGCCGCGGACCTGAATACGCTCTCCAAGTTACCAAAAAAGCTGTCAAAAAGCCGCGCACCAAGTACAGGGCGATGAGCAGTGGACTGTTGTTAACTAACAGTCATCAATCTCGCTGCTCTTCGGCTTTTTCCCAGCTTTATTGGTATACTGTCACTAAGCATCCACACTATACTATACTGTTTTACCCATAAACCGCCGATCCCGGACCCCGCCGCAACTAAATAAAGTTATTAACCCCTAAACCACCGCTCCCGGAGCCCACCGCTACCTACATTATACTTATTAACCCCTAATCTGCTGCCCCCTACACCGCCGCCACCTACATTATGTTATTAACCCCTAATCTGCCCCCCCTACACCGCCGCCACCTACATAATACTTATTAACCCCTAATCTGCCGTCCCCAACGTCGCCGCCACTATATTAAATTTACTAACCCCTAAACCTAAGTCTAACCCTAACACCCACTAACTTAAATCTAATTTAAATAAATATAAATAAATTTACTATCATTAACTACATTATTCCAATTTAAAACTAAATACTTACCTGTAAATAAACCCTAAGCTAGCTACAATATAACTAATAGTTACATTGTAGCCATGTTAGGGTTTATTTTTTTTACAGGCAAGTTTGTATTTATTTTAACTAGGTAGAATAGTTACTAAATAGTTATTAACTATTTAATAACTACCTAGCTAAAATAAATACAAAAGTACCTGTAAAATAAAACCTAACCTAAGTTACAATAACACCAAACACTACACTACAATTAAATAAATTACATACAATTAACTAAATTATATACAATTATCTAAAGTACAAAAACAAACAAACACTAAATTACAGAAAATAATAAACAAATTACAGAAATTTAAACTAATTACACCTAATCTAATAGCCCTATCAAAAAAAAAAGCCCTAGCCTAAACTAAACTACCATAGCCCTTAAAAGGGCTTTTTGCGGGGCATTGCCCCAAAGTAATCAGCTCTTTTACCTGTAAAAATAAATACAAACAACCCCCCAACAGTAAAACCCACCACCCACACAAACAATTCCCCAAAAAACTACTAACTAAAAAAACCTAAGCTCCCCATTGCCCTGAAAAGGGCATTTGGATGGGCATTACCCTTAAAAGAGCAGTTAGCTCTTTTGCGGCCCAAAGCCCTAACCTAAAAATAAAACCCACCCAATACACCCTTAAAAAAACCTAACACTAACCCCCTGAAGATCGACTTACTGGGAGACATCTTCATCCAAGCCAGGCAGAAGTGGTCCTCCAGACGGGCAGAAGTCTTCATCCAAGCCAGCAGAAGTGGTCCTCCAGACGTCAGAAGTCTTCATCCAGATGGCATCTTCTATCTTCATCCATCCGACGCGGAGCGGGTCCATCTTCAAGATATCCGACGCGGAGCATCCTCTTCGGCCGACGACTACCGGACGAATGAAGGTTCCTTTAAGTGACGTCATCCAAGATGGTGTCCCTTAGATTCCGATTGGCTGATAGAATTCTATCAGCCAATCGGAATTAAGGTAGAAAAAAATCCTATTGGCTGATGCAATCAGCCAATAGGATTAAACTTCAATCCTATTGTCTGATTAGAACAGCCAATAGAATGCAAGCTCAATCCTATTGGCTGTTCCAATCAGCCAATAGGATTGAAGATCAATCCTATTGGCTAATTGCATCAGCCAATAGGATTTTTTCTACCTTAATTCCGATTGGCTGATTGAATTCTATCAGCTAATCGGAATCTAAGGGACGCCATCTTGGATGACGTCACTTAAAGGAACCTTCATTCATCGGGTAGTTGTCGGCCGCAGAGGATGCTCCGCGTCGGATGTCTTGAAGATAGACCCGCTCCGCGCCGGAAGGATGAAGATTGAAGATGCCGTCTGGATGAAGACTTCTGCCATCTGGAGGACCACTTCTGCCCGGCTTGGATGAAGACTTCTGCCTGTCAGGAGGACCACTTCTGCCCGGCTTGGATGAAGACTTCTGCCGTCTGGAGGACCACTTCTGCCCGGCTCGGATGAAGACGTCTCTTGGTAAGTCGATCTTCAGGGGGTTAGTGTTAGGTTTTTTAAGGGTGTATTGGGTGGGTTTTATTTTTAGGTTAGGGCTTTGGGCCGCAAAAGAGCTAACTGCCCTTTTAATGGCAATGCCCATCCAAATGACCTTTTCAGGGCAATGGGGAGTGTAGGTTTATTAGTTAGTATTTTTTGGGGGGGTTGTTTGTGTGGGTGGTTGGTTTTACTGTTGGGGGGTTGTTTGTATTTTTTTTTTACAGGTAAAAGAGTTGATTACTTTGGGGCAATGCCCCACAAAAGGCCCTTTTAAGGGCTATTGGTAGTTTAGTTTGGGCTAGGGTTTTTTTTATTTTGGGGGGGCTTTTTTATTTTGATAGGGCTATTAGATTAGGTGTAATTAGTTTAAATTTCTGTTATTTAGTGTTTGTTTTTTTGTACTTTAGATAATTGTATATAATTTAGTTAATTGTATGTAATTTATTTAATTGTATTTAATTGTAATGTAGTGTTAGGTGTTATTGTAACTTAGGTTAGGTTTAATTTTACAGGTACTTTTGTATTTATTTTATCTAGGTAGTTATTAAATAGTTAATAACTATTTAATAACTATTGTACCTAGTTAAAATAAATACAAACTTGCCTGTAAAATAAAAATAAACCCTAAGCTAGCTATAATGTAACTATTAGTTATATTGTAGCTAGCTTAGGGTTTATTTTATAGGTAAGTATTTAGTTTTAAATAGGAATAATGTAGTTAATGATAGTAATTTTATTTATATTTATTTAAATTAGATTTAAGTTAGGGTGTATTAGGGTTAGAATTAGGTTAGGGGTTAATAAATTTAATATAGTGACGGTGATGTTGGGGACGGCAGATTAGGGGTTAATAACATAATGTAGGTGGTGGCGGTGTAGGGGGGGCAGATTAGGGGTTAATAACATAATGTAGGTGGCAGCGGTGTTGGGGGTGGCAGCTTAGGGGTTAATAACATAATGTAGGTGGCGGCGGTGTAGGGGGGGCAGATTAGGGGTTAATAACATAATGTAGGTGGCGGCGGTGTTGGGGATGGCAGCTTAGGGGTTAATAAGTATAATGTAGGTGGCGGCGGTGTAGGGGGCAGCAGATTAGGGGTGTTTAGACTCAGGGTACGTGTTAGGGTGTTAGGTGTAAACATAACTTTATTCTCCGATAGGCATCAATGGGATATCGGGCAGCAGCGAACATAAGTTTTCACTGCTTTCAGACTCCCATTGATTCCTATGGCATCCGCCGCCTCCTGGGCGGCGAATTGAAAACCAGGTACGCAGGGCCGGAATAGTGCCGAGCGTACCTGGTAGAAATGTAACTTTCAAAAGTAGTCAGATAGTGCCGAATTTGCATTCGGAACATCTGTAATGACGTAAGCATTGATCTGTGCCGGACTGAGACCGGCGGATCGTATGTTACGTCACAAAATTCTACTTTTGCCGGTCTGTAGGGTTTGATAAATAAGGGGAATCAGGCTCGCCACAATTACGCTGCGGAATTCCAGCGTATTTGCGGTTGACGGCTTGATAAATAGGCCCCAATGTGCGTTGGGATAGCGAGACCTCAGAGCTCTGGTTAACTGTATCGCAAAACAAAAAAGTGTCAGAATACACATCAAAATTACATTGCAAAGTACAGTTTTCTCATAATAACACCATACACCATTGAATAAAAATGATTCCACTCTTACATTGACTTCTGTGGGGGAATAGGTTATCGAGTGCATGATATGCTAATTAAACTTTCATGATTCAGATGGGTATGCAATTTTAAACAAGTTTCCAATTTATTTTTATCATAAAATTTGACTTTTTGTCTTGGTATTCTTTGTTGACAGTGTGACAGAAAGCAAGGCCTGGTTATAAATGGAAGATATTTAAGACCAAGCATTGTACATGCTATTTCTCCTTTCAGTTAAAACCCCAGGGAGAAAGAGTGTGTATTTGATTATCCCAGACAGCTGTGAAGCTGTCCAGCAGCTAATCACAGGTGTGACTAATTAGAATTTGTGAGGGTTTAAATAGCAGCCTCACTTAGGCCTTGAGAGTTAGTTACACAGCTACAGAAGCTGGTGTGTGTGTTTGTTACACTGTGTAAAAGATTTTTGTTCCTGTGAACTGTAAAAGGACATTATTTTTTACAAAGCACTTGTGGAATGCTGTGAAGTGCTGGGACACATTTAAAAGTACTTAACTTTGCTGCAGAGGAAGGATTTCCCTCTTTTGAAAATGAACTGCCTGTTTGTTATTGCTGTGAAAAATAAAGCCTTTTAAACTACAGTGGATTGTCCTGTGCTGCATTTGTGCCCT
The DNA here is from genome assembly GCF_027579735.1 of Bombina bombina. Taxonomy (NCBI): domain Eukaryota; kingdom Metazoa; phylum Chordata; class Amphibia; order Anura; family Bombinatoridae; genus Bombina; species Bombina bombina. The sequence goes on from NC_069500.1 coordinate 441,261,356, forward strand.
AGAAGACCGTGGTTAAAAGTGGTCCCACGTTGTATGTCTGTGGGCATAATAATCTGCAAGCAACATGGAGGAAGTCATTAAAGCTTTGATCCATTCTAATGCTATACAGCAGGAGACTAACAGAAAAGCTGCGGAAAATAGTGCAGCACTGCAACAGTTGGTCTTTGCCCAGTCAGAGAGTGCTATGCTGCTGGCTAAATCACAGAAGGAGAACACTGAATTGTTGATACAACAGATGGCTGCTGTGCAAGCTGAGACATTCAGGAAGACCCGGGAGGAGCAGCAAAGTGCTACACAGACTCTGCAACGAGAGGTTCAAGCCATATCAGAAAGACTGAACTCTGAATATGTTGGTGGCAGCCAAGGTTCCAGAGTAATAAGGGCTAGTCATTATCTTCAAAAAATGACAGCAGCTGATGATGTTGAGGCGTATCGTTTGGCATTTGAACCCACAGCAGAAAGAGAAAAATGGCCGACAGTTGAGTGGGCGAGTATACTTGCGCCATTTCTTAGTGGTGAACCTCAGAAGGCCTACTTTGATTTAGAGCCAGCACAAGCCAGTGACTATGAGAAATTGAAAGCAGAAATCCTTGCACGCCTGGGGGTGACTTCGGCAGTCCGTGCACAAAGATTCCATTCCTGGAGGTTTTCATCTCATAATGCTGCAAGATCCCAGATGTTCGACCTTATACACCTTGCCAGGAAGTGGCTGCAACCAGAGGTTAATTCGGCTGCCAAAATAGTGGAACTACTGGTGATGGACCGGTTTCAGCGTGGATTACCTGCTTCCCTGTGGTGGTGGGTTAATCAAGGTGATCCTCAAACAGCGGATCAGTTGATTGTATTGGTCGAAAGATTTATAGCTTCAGGAGAAGTTTTGCAACAATCTTCAATGGATCAGCCCCACAATCCCAAGTCCCAGAGCTCTACAAGAACTGGTAAGACTGTTCAGGGGATAAAGGGGATAAGAGAGCAGCAGGTGTATAGGCAAAACACCAGAGACATTTTCCCAGGAATTAAGGAAACATTTAAATATAACAAACCTGTAAGATGTTTTAAATGTAATGAGGTTGGGCATATTGCTAGAGACTGTGATAAAGATGAATTTATGGACTGTAATGTTGCACATTCACTATTGTCTAATAGCAACAGCTCTGTTAATTATGATTCCCATTGGTGTACTGTCACAGTTAATGGTAAAGTGTCTAGGGCTTTACTTAATTCAGGAAGTATGGTCACACTAGTGGCTAAATCTTTAGTACCAGATGCAGTATTAGATTATGGGGAAAAAATGGGAATTATCTGTGTTCATGGAGATAAACGGGAATATCCTACAGCTGAGGTAGAGATTGAGACCCAGTGTGGTAAATTAAAATATTGTGTTGGTGTAGTACCAAATTTAGCCCATGAGGTGGTGATAGGGAGAGATTTTCCAAAATTTCTGGAGTTATGGGAATCTCCAGAAATATGTCAAACTTCTGATATTTATGTATTTCCTTTCTCTGAAACTGATTTTGAAGGGGGTTCCATTGAAAAGGAGAAAAATAAGATGTATTGCCCTATGCCTGTATTAGTAGGTGATCAACCTTCTCAGAGTAATGAAGTACCAAGTACTAGCTCGGAAAATACTGATGATTTGATAGATCTGGTTGGTGGCCCTGGTAATTTTAAAAAAGCCCAATGGGAGGATCCAACATTGGTAGAGGCAAGAAATAATATCAGGGTTATACATGATGTTGTGACACAGCCAGGAAATGTATTACCCTATCCTTATTTTGAAGCAGTTAATGATTTGGTATATCATGTAGAGAAGAAAGGAACAGACATTGTTAAACAACTTTTGGTGCCCCAGACTTTTAGGAACACTGTATTAAATCTTGCACATAACCACATTCTAGGGGGGCATTTGGGAGTTGAGAAAACCAAAGAGAGAGTTCTTAGAAGGTTTTATTGGCCAGGGATATTTGTAGCCATCAAGGATTATTGTGCTTCATGCCCTAAGTGTCAACTTACAGCTCCTGCTAAAGATTTTCGTAACCCTTTAGTGCCCTTGCCTATAATTGATGTGCCTTTTGAAAGAATTGCTATGGACTTGGTGGGTCCGCTGGTTAAATCTGCTAGAGGACATCAGTATATACTGGTAATCCTTGATTATGCTACACGCTATCCTGAGGCAGTTCCCCTTCGTAACAGCTCTGCAAAGTCCATAGCAAAAGAACTCATACTAATGTTTAGCAGGGTCGGGATACCTAAGGAAATTTTGACAGACCAAGGAACTCCATTTATGTCCAGGGTTACAAAAGAATTGTGTAAGTTGTTGGGCATAAAACAACTAAGGACCTCAGTATATCACCCTCAGACTGATGGTTTAGTAGAAAGGTTTAACAAAACTCTCAAAAGTATGCTAAGAAAGGTAATTGACACAGATGGGAGAAATTGGGACCTTCTGTTATCCTATCTAATGTTCTCTATCAGGGAGGTTCCCCAGGCTTCTACAGGTTTTTCCCCATTTGAACTGTTATATGGGCGGCATCCCAGGGGATTACTAGATATAGTTAAAGAGACTTGGGAGCAAGAGACAACACCTTATCGAAGTATTATTGAACATATTTCCCAAATGCAGGATCGTATGGAAGCTGTCATGCCCATTGTAAGGGAACATATGGGAAAAGCACAGGAAGCACAAAAGTACAGCTACAACCGTAATGCTAGAGCCAGGGTGTTTCAACCTGGGGATAGGGTGTTAGTTCTGGTCCCTACAGTTGAAAAGAAATTCTTGGCTACTTGGCAGGGCCCATATGAGATAATTGAGAAAATGGGTGATGTTAATTACAAAGTAAGTCAGCCAGGGAGAAGGAAACCTGAGCAAATATATCATATAAATCTGTTAAAACCTTGGAAAGATAAGGAAGTTTTAGTTGCCTTAAAACCTACAGAACTCCCTGTCACTGAACCAGAGGTAAATATATCGGAAACCCTATCTGTACATCAGAAGCGAGAGGTCAAGTATTTTATTAGAATAAACAAAGAGGTATTTTCTGTGGAAAATACTGGGAAAAACTAATGTTATTAAGCATGACATAATAACAGAACCAGGGAAGAAGGTCTGCCTTAAACCCTATAGGGTCCCTGAGGCTCGTAGAAAGGCTATTAAACTGGAAGTAGAAAAAATGTTAAAGCTTGGGGTAATTGAGGAATCACAAAGTGAGTGGAACAGTCCAATCGTGCTTGTTCCAAAGCCGGATGGTTCATTAAGGTTCTGTAATGACTTTCGTAAGCTTAATTGTGTTTCCAAATTTGACACCTACCCAATGCCTAGAGTAGATGAGTTGATAGAAAGGCTAGGAAAAGCACGTTATCTCACTACAATTGATTTAACGAAAGGGTATTGGCAGGTGCCTCTCACTAGTCAAGCAAAGGAAAAGACAGCTTTTTCAACCCCCGAGGGCTTATTTCAGTATACAGTGTTGCCATTTGGTTTACATGGAGCCCCAGCAACATTCCAGAGGATGATGGATAGAATTCTGAAACCCCATGTTCATTATGCGGCAGCATATTTGGATGATGTTATCATTTATAGTACAGATTGGGAATCCCATCTTCCAAAAGTTCAAGCAGTACTTGATGCAATACGGTCCGCTGGGTTAACTGCCAATCCTACAAAATGTACTGTTGGTTTACAGGAAGCTAAGTACTTGGGTTATACTATTGGTAGAGGATTAGTTAAACCTCAGACAACAAAAGTAGAGGCCATACAGAACTGGCCACAGCCTCTAACTAAAAAACAAGTAAGAGCATTTATTGGGATAACTAGTTATTATAGAAGGTTTATCCCGAATTTCGCTACAATTGTGGCACCCTTGACAGATCTTACAAAAGCAAGGGCCCCAATTATGATAAAATGGTCCCCAGAAGCAGAACAAGCTTTTAAGCATTTGAAAGATGCCCTTTGTGCCCATCCAGTTTTGGTAACCCCCAATTTCGCTAAAGATTTTATTGTACAGACAGATGCCTCTGATGTTGGTTTAGGAGCAGTTCTCTCGCAGGAGTGTCAGGGAGAAGAGCATCCTGTCCTTTTCCTATACAGAAAACTTATTTCACAGGAAAAGAACTATTCTATAGTGGAGAAAGAATGTCTTGCCATTAAGTGGGCTTTAGAGACCCTTAGGTACTATCTGTTGGGAAGAAAATTTAAATTAATAACAGATCATGCTCCTCTCACATGGATGAGTCAGAATAAGGAAACAAATTCAAGGGTTACTAGGTGGTTTCTTAGCTTGCAACCCTTCAATTTTACTGTTGAGCACAGGGCCGGTCTTTTGCAGGGCAATGCTGATGGTTTGTCTCGGGTACATTCATTGATGTCCATGGTCGCTCAACCCACTGGGTGTGAGCTGGGGGGGAGGATATGTGACAGAAAGCAAGGCCTGGTTATAAATGGAAGATATTTAAGACCAAGCATTGTACATGCTATTTCTCCTTTCAGTTAAAACCCCAGGGAGAAAGAGTGTGTATTTGATTATCCCAGACAGCTGTGAAGCTGTCCAGCAGCTAATCACAGGTGTGGCTAATTAGAAGTTGTGAGGGTTTAAATAGCAGCCTCACTTAGGCCTTGAGAGTTAGTTACACAGCTACAGAAGCTGGTGTGTGTATTTGTTACACTGTGTAAAAGACTTTTGTTCCTGTGAACTGTAAAAGGACATTATTTTTACAAAGCACTTGTGGAATGCTGTGAAGTGCTGGGACACATTTAAAAGTACTTAACTTTGCTGCAGAGGAAGGATTTCCCTCTTTTGAAAATGAACTGCCTGTTTGTTATTGCTGTGAAAAATAAAGCCTTTTAAACTACAGTGGATTGTCCTGTGCTGCATTTGTGCCCTAGAAGACCGTGGTTAAAAGTGGTCCCTGTTACAACAGCTAAACCTACGTATACTCATAAACTGATTTCTAAGCTGTTGAACCGCCTCTTATCTAATTCATTTTGACTGTTTCTTTAACAGTTAGATACTGCTAGTTCATGTGTGTCCTGTAGATAACATTGTGCTTACTCCTGTGGAGTTATTTATGAGTCAACAATGATTGGCTAAAATGCAAGTCGGTCAAAAGAACTGAGATAAGGGGGCAGTATTAATATAACAGTGTTGGTTATGCAAAACTGGAATATGGGTAATAAAGGGATTATCAATATTAACAATAACAATTTTCAAGTAGACTGTCCCTGAGCTAGAGCTGAATAAAATGTTTTATATAATACTGGAACAGAAAGGTTAAATCTATGCATCTACTGATGTACATAGGGTTTAAATTACTAGTTTATGTGTAAAAGAGAATAATATTATATTATAATTATAATTATATTCTATTACCGGCAGAAAATGTGTTAATTGTCTAATTTGTTTGTGTATTACTGACATAAAGTCAAGAAGGATTAAAATAATTACTGCATTGTTTGTTACTAGGTGGCTAGGGGAGAAATCACTGCTCCCTGTTTTATTCATAGTCACTGGTGCTATAACACCTTGCTCTATCTTTCTGGAATGGTAAAATCACTGATCTTTGGTAATGCTGCCACCCAAGGGGATTAAAATCACTGGTCATTTGTGAAAATGTATATGTCAGGGTTTAGATTGGCTTGAGGCATAGGTTGGAGCCTAAGGTAGTTTTGAAGAGAATCCATTACTTGAAACAACCTTCTACAAATCCATAGTCATCTTTTGGTTGTCTAGTTATTTTATGGAGGCCATCTGTCAGTCCTAGGTAAAACAGCACTACCACATTATTTTTTTAGTTTTAAACATACTAAAATGCTAAAACAGGATGTTGCGGGATATGTATATAAACATGCAAATATGTATTTTTTTTTTTCTTCTTCAAGTTGTTATAAAATGAAAAAACATTGTGTTTGTTCAATCTTAGCTTAAACAACCAATGAACCAGTTTTTTCACAAATAAATTATTTTTACTATTTATTTGCATGTTTGTCATAGTAAAAGTGTTAACAGATTGCATTGATAATAAAAAGGTGACAGCAATACAGGGAGTGCAGAATTATTAGGCAAATGAGTATTTTGACCACATCATCCTCTTTATGCATGTTGTCTTACTCCAAGCTGTATAGGCTCGAAAGCCTACTACCAATTAAGCATATTAGGTGATGTGCATCTCTGTAATGAGAAGGGGTGTGGTCTAATGACATCAACACCCTATATCAGGTGTGCATAATTATTAGGCAACTTCCTTTCCTTTGGCAAAATGGGTCAAAAGAAGGACTTGACAGGCTCAGAAAAGTCAAAAATAGTGAGATATCTTGCAGAGGGATGCAGCACTCTTAAAATTGCAAAGCTTCTGAAGCGTGATCATCGAACAATCAAGCGTTTCATTCAAAATAGTCAACAGGGTCGCAAGAAGCGTGTGGAAAAACCAAGGCGCAAAATAACTGCCCATGAACTGAGAAAAGTCAAGCGTGCAGCTGCCAAGATGCCACTTGCCAACAGTTTGGCCATATTTCAGAGCTGCAACATCACTGGAGTGCCCAAAAGCACAAGGTGTGCAATACTCAGAGACATGGTCAAGGTAAGAAAGGCTGAAAGACGACCACCACTGAACAAGACACACAAGCTGAAACGTCAAGACTGGGCCAAGAAATATCTCAAGACTAATTTTTCTAAGGTTTTATGGACTGATGAAATGAGAGTGAGTCTTGATGGGCCAGATGGATGGGCCCGTGGCTGGATTGGTAAAGGGCAGAGAGCTCCAGTCCAACACAGACGTCAGCAAGGTGGAGGTGGAGTACTGGTTTGGGCTGGTTTCATCAAAGATGAGCTTGTGGGGCCTTTTCGGGTTGAGGATGGAGTCAAGCTCAACTCCCAGTCCTACTGCCAGTTTCTGGAAGACACCTTCTTCAAGCAGTGGTACAGGAAGAAGTCTGCATCCTTCAAGAAAAACATAATTTTCATGCAGGACAATGCTCCATCACATGCGTCCAAGTACTCCACAGCGTGGCTGGCAAGAAAGGGTATAAAAGAAGAAAATCTAATGACATGGCCTCCTTGTTCACCTGATCTGAACCCCATTGAGAACCTGTGGTCCATCATCAAATGTGAGATTTACAAGGAGGGAAAACAGTACACCTCTCTGAACAGTGTCTGGGAGGCTGTGGTTGCTGCTGCACGCAATGTTGATGGTGAATAGATCAAAACACTGACAGAATCCATGGATGGCAGGCTTTTGAGTGTCCTTGCAAAGAAAGGTGGCTATATTGGTCACTGATTTGTTTTTGTTTTGTTTTTGAATGTCAGAAATGTATATTTGTGAATGTTGAGATGTTATATTGGTTTCACTGGTAAAAATAAATAATTCAAATGGGTATATATTTGTTTTTGTTAAGTTGCCTAATAATTATGCACAGTAATAGTCACCTGCACACACAGATATCCCCCTAAAATAGCTAAAACTAAAAACAAACTAAAAACTACTTCCAAAAATATTCAGCTTTGATATTAATGAGTTTTTTGGGTTCATTGAGAACATGGTTGTTGTTCAATAATAAAATTAATCCTCAAAAATACAACTTGCCTAATAATTCTGCACTCCCTATATATTCAGTGTTAAATAATAAACTTCAACAGTACAACTAAATTCTAAATACATTTAATTGCAAGGCAAAAGGAATAAAGGCAACATTTCAGGCATCCTGCCCTTAGTCATGCCCTTAGAAGCATATCTACAATTTATTGGTAAAATGAATCTTATAAAAAGGTTTGTAAAAAGAGATTAATGAAAAAAAAAGCTTTGGGAAAATTGTCTTAGTCAGATATGAAAAAGAGATTTATATTTAAAAACTTGTTTTTTAAATGGAATGTTAATAAAAACATCAATGTTTATTGAAAAATTCATATATGCACTCACTGAGTTTCCACTTTCCAAGTGTAAAATTTTACAAATTTATTTCATATCGGTAATGTTTCAGATTCAACAACCCCTTCCTCAGACCATAAAACAGTGACAAACAAAGTAGTTTAAATAGGGCATAAACCACACACCCAGCTTCCCAAACATTGTGCCAAAAATGATTGTCATGGTAACAACAAGTGCATAGTACATTCAGGTAAAAATATAAATTATGATAGCAATATCCCAATAGATACATCTATTAGTGTCAATACATTTGTAAAAACAATATTTCAGTGGCAACATAAATAGCAACTTAATGTCATACACGTCAAGTCAGGTTATAATAACATCCAGAATATTGTTTGAATTATATTACAGGCTAAAAATGTTTGATCAAAGCCTTCCGAGGTTTAAAACACTAACCTATAATCATTTGAAGCTCAAATGAGAAGTGTTTGGTTTCTGTTTGGTTACATTTTACCCAGTATGTTTGTTGTGTACACTGAACTATGTGATCATTTCTTGTTATGCCTAACCACAGTGGGATCGTTAGTATAACATCAAACTGTACAATGAATTAAAATGTCATAACTACATTCATTTCAGAACAACTAGATGCCACAATGATAATTGAAAGGTCATCTTCAATCATAACCAGTAAACATATTAATTGACCAATCATCATATTATGTCACGCCCATTGGAGGTGGGCCATTTTAGAAAATAATTATTGTTCACATTGTTAAGAACGCATGGCTAATTAATAAAAAAAATGTGGATGAAGAGTACTAATCCTATGTGAATTTAATCACTCTGGTATGTTAAAAAAAGTACAATAATGTACAGTATTTCAAAATGTTAATTGCAGTGGTATATCGAGTTAGCTGTTTCATGTTCATTATATTAATAATGCTAACCTACTGCTAGACACACTTATCATATTGTTTATGAGTTGATCATACAGGATATTGTTTAAATAATCAATGTGTTATGTTTATCTAAATATAATTCAATTAAAGGAATACCTTTAGATATATGACTTCTAGCAATATTAACAACTGTATATTCATATCCCATCACACAGATGTGACTGATCGTCATGTTATGTCACGCTCCATTAAAGGTGTAGCATTTGGGGGCAGAAATCTTGTTCGCTGTGTTAAAGCCACATCGCTACTTGTTAAATGCGATAAATTATTTCCATCTCATACGGATGAAAAATTATAATCCGATAAAATTTGACTATCACTCCAGTATATAAAAGAGAAACATATACAATACCATACAATATATAAAAAAAACCCTCAATTACAGTTGTATGTCGAATTAACTGATTCATGATTATTATTTTAATAAAGCTAACCTACCGCCAGACACACTTCAACATATTGTTTATGAGTAGCATCACAAAGGATATTGTTTCACTATTCTGTGTATCATATTGACCTTACTAAATGTAATTCTCAAAAAGGAATACATTAAATATAAAACCCTGTCAACATTAATGACTATATATTCATATGTAACCCTTCATAGTGGATATTAAAAATAATTAGTGATTCATCATAGTCAGTTATCATATTATATTTAACCCATCAGAATGGGGCATAGCAGGGAAAAATGCTATGTTTCCAATAGCCATGTTGTGTGTCTACCTTAGAATGGAAAGATTATTATAAACCCTAATTATTGATCCACTGAGCTTGGTATAAGTCAAATCTTAATCACATATAAATAAAACCTTATGGTCAAGGAAAATTAAAAATTAGAAGTCAACACTTTTACACTTACAATTGCAACATTATATTGAAAATCTTGAAAAAGATTACCCAAATCTCTGGAAAACTCCCCCTTTTGCTATTGGCTTTCACACTGGGCAATTTTTCCCTATCTTGGTTCTTTCACATTTTTATATGCAAAGTAACAGATAAGGTACACATAACCTTGCTAGATAGATGGAAGCTCGAAGTCTCTAAAAATATAACCTTACATGACATTCAAAATAGCTTAGAACTGGTTAAAAAAGTTATGTTGGCCATTCCCTTACGCACAGTTTAAATTAGAATGCTGCATGTGGACTGTATCCCTCATAATCATCTCTCTAAGTGGAACCCTCTCTATGCAAATAAGTGTGTCATATGTGGTCTTGTGGCCCGGATGTCTTTCATTATTTTTTCCACTTCCCTTTGGTTTAGCGGCTCTGGTATACTAGATTCAAAGGACCTTTGGGTTTACAATTACACTACAGATTGAACAGGTTTGCCTTAATATTATGTCCAATAAGTACTCTAATAACATATATGCCACTATTCTAAAAAGTTGCAGGAATCAAAATATGCTGTATGTAGCCTTATAACAAAATCAACCAAAATGAATGGAACAGATTACCATCTCTTAAAGCAACATTAAGCACTTTGTGATATCAATTTTAAACAATGAATTTAATTATACATAGTAGAAAGACTTAGCAATATACACAATATACCACTAATTTATCGTTTTCCCTTTCCTTGAAATATTAAAACTGAAAATTGTATATATATATATATATGTTCCTAACTGGTCTCAGCAGAGGAGAGGAGATAAGAAAAGCAGATTGAAAACTTTGTGAATCCCACTGCAATGATTTTAAACAGTTCATTTTTACAAATACTTCATTAGTGCTTGTCAGTATGTATTCAGGGAATTACTTACAAAAAAATTCTAAGTAACTGTAATTGATTAATTTCATAAATGTTGTTTAATCAATCATATTGTAAATCATAAAAAAATGTAAGTAGTGAAGTTAGTCTGAAAGTTAATTATACACCTAAATTTGTAAATTAATCTGTAATGATGACTTTTTTGGATGATTATAGTGTAACATTTCTTTTTTTAATTATAGAAGTAAAACTTTAAAAATGAATAGTTTTTAAAAAAAAAAATATGTTAAATCATAAGGGTAATAATTATAACTAATGAGATACGTACATGCTACTCATTGTCCTGATGTATAATTTGGCAGATTACATTTGAGTCGTTTGATGCTGTATGTGACCTGAATATTCAGCAGAAGAATGGATGTATCATTAGATATGAAGCTGTACAGCAATGCATTGAGCATTAAAAGCTTAGTAACCAGAATGGCTGATAGCAATCGAAATAAACAGAGTAAGACTTTTTGCAGCTCGTTAGCCTTGATCATCCCTTAAGATTAGAAACTAATTAGCTGCATGCACACAACGATTACCACAGCATCCACTAGAATCGTTGTGCCATACTGACTGTGAATTATAGAAGTCACCTTGAGAGTGCTTTACCGGATTAACAATCATGATTTGAATTTAATCAAACACCAGGTGCTTAATACTCTGAATAGCAATTTACATGAGAGAACTTTATGTTTCTAATTTGCTGTGCATTACGATTCATGCTTGTAACTGTTTCATGTTTTTTTTTGTTTTGTTTTTTTCATAAAGCTAATGGAGATCTGATTTTTCTTTAATCATAATATTATTTTGTGGAAAAAGTGGAAAAAAAAAGATCACTTCCTGTAAAAAAGGCAAATTATAGCATTTGTAACTGCTAATCAACTGTTATAATTCAAAATTCTATAGATACAAATTAAATGAATTAAAAAAAAAAAAAGATTTTTTTTATTATCACGTTTAAAGGAACATAATAGTCAGAATTAAACTATGAAACTAAGTGCGTTACAGTTTTTACTGTAGGCATTTCTGCAATAAACTTGTATTATGCTTTTTAGTTTATCTTTTAAAGATATTGTTTCAGGGGGACATATATAGGTGTGCCACCTCAGCCATGTTTTCCTGGACACTTATGAGTTACACATCCTGCAGGGTAAGGAAGGCGGAACATGTATTGTGCCTCTGGCTATCACATGAATATTGCTGATTAACAGCACAATACATGTTCCTCCCTGCACAACCTACAGTATGTGTAATTCATACGTGCCCAGGAAAACATGCCTAAGGTGGCAACCCTAGATATATACTAGATATGGATTTGGATTCACAAGGATGTAAAATATCACTTATTTTGCTCTATTGTTTACCTTCATTTAAAAACATAAACCGAGCATCTTCTTTAATGATCCATGCAACACAAAAATTTAGTCAGACTGGGATATCAGATTGGCTCTGGAAAATTCTGAAGACCGGCCTCTCCCCCAGCCCAGCTCTAGCATCTGCCCCCCCAGCCCAGCCTGTTACCTTCAGGATTCCAGGAGCTACACTGCGCACAAGACTCGCTCCTTGTCCTGCTATGGAGGCTCTGTTTGCCTCTTTGCCAAGGATGTGGCCCTGCGATGCAGGTGGCCCACTGGCCCACCGGGAAATATCCTAGCATCCCGGTAGGTCTATCCAGCACTGAATTTAGACGATTCATTCATGGGGCTAAAACCTTTACTGTACAGTTGGGAAAGACTTTTCTGTAGGCAGAAAATTTGTTTTGCAAATGAAAAAAGCTTTACTTCAGACGTGACAGTTTTATGCTATTCAATAAATAAATATTTAAATTTAAAATAAATCCCTAATCTGGATATCTGCAAACTGTCTGCCAGTACCTAACATGTTGGTAACCAGTAGGGGGAGGAGGGAAGAGAGATATTTGGGAGAGATCAGGTTGGGATCAGAGGGTGGTTGTTGTCAGGTGGGAGTATTATCTCTACATTACAGCAAAAAATAACCTTACAAAATAACTTATCAACCCCTTCACTGCCAGGAATTTGTGTAGTGCACAGCTGCAATTAGAGGCTTTCTAATTGCCAAAAACTAATTGCAAAACCATGTATGTCTACTGTTTCTGAAACAGGGGAACCCAGAAAAGCTTTTACACCTATTTTGTCTTATGACTGCATTAGTTGTGTGTAAATAATTTCAGTGAGAAACCCAAAATTTGCAAAAAAGATTTTTGTTTTATATATGATTGTATTTGGCGGTTAAATAGTCACATCAAATATAATAAAATGGGCCTGGATCAATACCTTGGGTTGTCTACTTTAAAAATATATATAGTGTTCATGGGTAAATAAAAAAAAAAAAAGCTCTTCTTCTGTTTAAATTGAGTGATAGCAAAAATGCTAAAAATTCTCTGGTACTTTGAGCAAGATTTTCTCTGAAATTCCTAGTAGTGTAGAGGTTAAAGTGTATTGCAAAAATGTTTGTATATATAAGTGAATTGTATTCATGCACATTTCAATTTTGATTCTTATGTTCTTTTTAAATCACAACTGAAATAATTTTAGAACAAAGAAAATATACAAAAAATTGGTTGAGGATTGGTTTGTATTTGTCACTTAATCTTCAGCTGCAGCTGAAAGGTGAGTTTTAATCAGCATGAAGTTAATTAAAACTCATCAGATTTTGCTTTCCAATTTTGTTTGTTTGTTTTAGAGAATGTGTAATTTGCCAGTTATCACTGATCGCATGTTCATATGGCATAATGAGTGTAAAATTGATCACTCAAATCATGGCACAGTTGCCAATCTAGCTGATTGTTTGAGCCAATGAGAATTTTAGGCTCAAGAAAAACTGCCAGGTTTTACAAAACATTTTAAGCAATCAACTGCTCTAGATAACAAATACAATGTTTCTTTTGTTTCAGAATATCTAAGCTTTGCAGCTTTAGAGATGATAAATGTCTATATTGGTTATGAAAGAGAAAACACAAACATTATAATGTACGAGCACCAGTATCTACATAACAGATAAAGAATGGTTCTTACATACACAGAGATATTCTGATTCCAGTTAGCCCCTGATGTTAGTGGTGGAGTTGATATAAATGGGAGTGAAAACAAATATTAGCCAACATGAGGATTTACAACCAAGTGATAACTAACTCACACCCATGCACATAGGACCATCCTCTCCCACACACATCAAGACACTTACCCCTAGTGGCATCACAAGGGGGGTCCGTGGGGGCATGGCCAACAACATGGCTGGCCCCCCTTTCTGCCTCCCAACTATGATCGTCCCTCAGCTTTCCCACCCACCCCACCCAGGGAACACCCAACCTGCTCACTAAATGCCTGTAAAGACCTCCCTCAAAACACAAGTGGGCCTCTGGGAAGCACCCTCCCAAAAATTAGAGATGCCACTACATCCACCTACTTCCAGACCAACCTACCATGAACCTACCCACAATATCTAACATATTTCTGGTGCTGAGAACACACAGGAAATTAAATAGCTTATCTTGTGCTTTGTAATAGTACTGGTATGTAACATAATGAATCAGAGAATTCCCTCATTATATAGTTGGATGTTTTTTTACAATAGCCTAAATTCAATAGAACTAATTTGTGAGACTAATACCTTAATGAAAACACTTACTGCGACTTTGCAATTAAAAAATTGCATAATTCAAAGAAATTTGTAACTGCCCTCAAAACCGCCATAAGTTACATGAACAGTTTCATTATAATCAATGCAGTTGCATATATCTTTCAGCCTTTAAAGGGACAGTAAACTATGTAACATTAACATTATGCTAACAACGCCTTAAAAAACAAAAGAGATTCAGAGATTTACCTCACCCCAAAGGTATACTTACCTTTCGTTCCTCGCCAGACTCTTATGATTTTTTCTTCTTCTCCATAGTGTCATGTGGCTTAGAACAAACTGTAGCGAACTCTTGGCTGTACCCAGCACGGGAGTGCACTATATTCAGTTCAATGGCGGGATTGGGCTCGTTGTTATTAGACAATGCGGCCGTGATGACATTTTAAGAAAAAAAAATCATAAAAGGCTGGTGAGGAACAGAAGGTAAGTATAACTTTGGAGGCAACCTTCTCAGCTTTTAACTAGCAAGACAGGAGCGTGAGATGAGACAATTATTAAGGGTAATAGTCTTTAGAAGTTCAACTTTCTTGAACAAGGTTTAGGTGAAAAACACCAACTACGCCTTTTGAATGCTCCAGAATGCCCACAGAGATATTCCTGAGATACTTTGGACCAGATTTCAAGTGGAACACTAAATTATTGTGCTCCCGCAAACGGACAAATTTGTCTGTTTGCTGGCATGTGATAATTAATCAGCCATTACAAGTGGCTGGTTATTGCTTTAGCAATGCTTTCCAGAAATGCGAAAGCGACCTTGGTGTTAAATTGTAACCACATTAGCGTTCGCTGGTATTATACAGGAAAGTGCAAATATCACTTTTATGAAAGCGATATTTAGCACTCCACTTGTAATCTGTCCCCTTGTGTTATATCCAGTTGGCCAATTTTACACAAATATAACAGATATATGGATATTTGAAAGTATTTACATTGCATGACCTGTTTTGCAAGCATGTGTTCCGGTTGTAATGGCTGCATTTCTGCATTGCTAGGGGTCCTCATTTAACGTGCTGATATCATATATATATATATAAGTGTAGATGGAAATGTCAGAAAAGTCCATTAGATTAACACTGGAAAAGATAGGTGTTGTGATGCGAGCATAATCTAGCATTTACAGAGAGGCACCTCAAAAGCTTCACAAAAGTCTGAAGAATCTAGCCCAGTGGTTCCCAAACTGTGCGCCGCGGCACCCTGGTGCGCCGTGACTGGCCTACAGGGGTGCTGCGAAATATTCATCTTCTGCAACCATAAAAGTGCTCATAAATGATGTGCCACTGACAAGACCACTGATGAGACTGTATCGTTTCTAGAATAGACCCGAATGTACTGACCCAGATGCGACATGCGTAGATGTGTAGGATGCACAGTGTTCTCACATGAATATATGACTTGGTCTGTGAGTACATAGTTATTATACGTTAAAAAATGGACACGTTTTTATTTAATAAGTACACTAGGGGGGTGTGTCCGGGCTATGGCCCAAGATGGCTGCTACACTGGGAGCTCCGTCCAAATGATTTGCAATCCGCCTTGTAAATGTGCACTTATCCAGCATACAATCGAATCTCTGGAAGCAGCTAACTCCCTGCTGGACTGAAATATATTTATAGTGAAGGACGGAGGCCTCCAAGACTGGACCGCTGGGAGACCTCTTGGCGGCCTGTGTGGAAAGAGAACTCAGCACCCCCCCCCCAGGGAACTGGGTGAACAGAGTACATACCGTGCCTCTGTATATGTCTGACATTTCATTATCATGGAGGAGCTATATTATGCTATTAAAGCCCTGATGGAGGATTATGAGCTGAGAATATGTGAGAGAATAGACAGAATTATACGGTCTACAAATGCACCAGCCCTTTCAGATAGGGCTGCCACCAGGGGAGATACGTCAGGGAGGACAGAGCGTTCCCCTGGGCCGCAGAGTGTTAGTTCACAGGAATGTGAGCCTGCAGGAGACAAAGGCTGTATGATACAGAATTTATTCGATTCCCCCCACCCTTGTGGGAAATTACAGAAGTGTGACTCTGAGGCGTCAGAGGTTACTTCAGGCACCGCTACAGACAACTATTGGAGCCCCGGGGAACACAGGAAAGCGCGATATCCAACAATGGAGCATCACTCTCAGCACTCCAGTTCTAGATATCTCCCTGCCGATAATGGAGCGAGCCCCTCCGATGCCGAGTCCCTCAGAGACCACAGCACTTCAACTCAGGAGGTAAAATGTTCGGTTTGGCCCCCCTTTCAAAGCCCCTGTTACAGGGAGGTCCTGGGACTTTGCTTTGACACGCTGCGCTCGTGTTGGCTAGCCGCCTTGCAACAAGAACTGATCTACTGTGACATTTCTCGCGGCAGAACAGGGGTAGGCTGAATCTTTCATCTTTTTGGTAGCTGAGGACTGCTAAAGGTTTTGTGAGACGGTCCTTGACTAATTTGTATTTGCTTGAGCCCCTAACGCCCTGTAAGCTCGGACAATTGCGAACCTGCTTGTTTCATGATGACCAAGAGTCTGATGCTCCGATAAGGGGACTATAGCTGGTTCATATATAAGTGTGAATGGGAGCCGTTAAGTCTCTAGATGCTGCAATGCCGATGGACTCAATGTAATATTTATTTTAATAGAGGAAGCATTGCGTGCACTCCTTTACTAGTTGATCCTCCCTTCTGTGCTGCCAAGGACACCGGGGTGCATAAGTGTGTTTTACCTATGTATGTGTCTACTGGAGGAACTCTATTATGTTTTACTTGAATCTTTCCCTGCCCCTATCAGCTGCGGAGCTCATACTAGTGACACTAAACTATGTTAATTTACTGTATAAAGGGAGCTATTATACTTAGTTATGAATTGACCTTTATAGCTGACGCAGCGCTCACAGTATAGATATCTTGTTAAGGAGACCACTAGTGTTCATATGTATAATATTGCTATTAACTGAGCTAAATATGTGTGCCTTGTGATACCATAGCTTCTGAATTTATTTCTTTAGCCTTAACATAACCTTAGTTTACAGGTAGATTTTGAACTAACCTAATGGTTAGCAGGGGAGGCCTCCTTAGGTGTGAGGGCCATTATTGTAATTTCATCTATGTATAGCGCCTATAGATTATTATAAAGGGATTATAACAAGATTTATTATTTTTAGCCCTTTGGGGAGTCTTCAACACGTGAATTTATATTTCTCATTTATATATATGTATCGCAGGGTCTTATACTGGCACACTCTATGTGGGGTTTACTTTCTACGTTGAGAGTTAAAATGGCAGCTAAGCCCTAAAGATAGATATGCTCCTCAGTACATTGGCTCCTGGAATTTTTGGGAGCTCTTGGCTCTCTGTTTGAGTTGGTATAACTGCCGCATATATTAAGAGAAAGTGCAGGCCCGAAGATGGCTTGTGCTGCCCAAAACCCCTCAGATTAGATAGTTACTCATTTTTGGGGTCCGTTAGCAGCCCCGGTTGTTAAGGAGGGTAAAAATGAGGGGTAAACATATGTTTGCTTTTAGAACATTTGAAGAGCAGGCTATACTGTACAGTGACAGGTGATTATGTTGTGTTTATGCACTGTTCTCCCTTTATCCCGATGTAGGCATATCATTGTATGAGTGATACCATTTTTGTCATTTGTAATTTTGGTATGCTTCATGAACAAACTGTTTGTCTATGTATTCTCTTATTCCCCAATAAAAATTATTTAAAAAAAAAAAAAAAAGTACACTAGGACTGAAAATGAAGAGGGTGCACCACAAACTAGTGGTGGGTGTCTGAAGAAGCGGAAATATTGTAAATATGATGACAATTATTTGGATGTTGGCTTTACATCAACAAATGTCAATGGTGAAGAAAGACCACAGTGTGTAATGTATTTGAAGATTTTGGCTCCAGAATACATGATTCCAAGTAAGCTTAAATGCAATTTAGAAACCAATCATTCAAATATGGTTGGTAAATCTCATGACTTCTTTACCAGAAAGGTAAAAATTATAACAACAAGGTAAATTTCTCAGCATTTGTCAGTATCAAACATCGCTCTGCTAGCCTCATATGAGGTAATTTGCATTTAATACTAATCGCACCAAGCCACCAACTGCACACTGCAACTGTCAGGTATGCAATATAGATTATAAAACTATGGATTTGACTTGGGATGCCTTGAGAAAATCTTGAAACATTAAGAGCACTGTGAACCGATAAAGTTTAGGAACCACTGATCTAGCCCATTGTTTATCTCCAAAATGCAAATACCACAACCCACTAGTCTCTTCATAGATATGGTACACTTACATATCAAATAGCTCAAACAAAACAATTTGGATAGATTACAAGTTTTTGTTGGTAAGGCTTGCGGCTCTAACGCTCCTTTTTTTTCCACTGCTACCTTAAGCCAACGCTGGTATTACAGGCTTTTTTAAACCTGGCGTTAGCCGCAAAAAAGGTGAGCGTTGAGCAGAATTTAGCTCCACATCTCACCTCAATACCAGCGTTGCTTACGGTAGCGGTAAGCTGGCTAAACGTGCTCGTGCACGATTTCCCCATAGGAAACAATGGGGCCGAGCTGGCTGGAAAAAAACCTAACACCTGCAAAAAAGAAGCGTTCAGCTCCTAACACAGCCCCATTGTTTCCTATGGGAAAATAAAAAATATGTGTGCACCTAACACCCTAACATGAACCCTGAGTCTAAACACCCCTAATCTTACACTTATTAACCCCTAATCTGCCGCCCCGACATCGTCACCACCTGCATTATACTATTAACCCCTAATCTGCCGCTCCGGACACCGCCGCCACCTACATTATAT
The DNA here is from genome assembly GCF_027579735.1 of Bombina bombina. Taxonomy (NCBI): domain Eukaryota; kingdom Metazoa; phylum Chordata; class Amphibia; order Anura; family Bombinatoridae; genus Bombina; species Bombina bombina. The sequence continues at coordinate 441,280,393 of NC_069500.1, forward strand.
GTATTAAACCCTAATCTGCTGCCCCCAACATCGCCACACCTACATTATAGTTATTAACCCCTAATCTCCCCCCCCACGTCGCCGCAACGATATTAAATTAATTAACCCCTAATCTTCCGCCGCCAACGTTGCCGCCACTATAATAAAGTTATTAACCCCTAAACCTAAGTCTAACCCTAACACCCCCCTAATTTAAATATAATTTAAATACATCTAAAAAACATAACTACAATTAACTAAATTATTACTATTTAAAACTAAATACTTACCTGTAAAACAAACCATAAACTAGCTACAATATAACTAATAGTTACATTGTAGCTAGCTTATGATTTATTTTTATTTTACTTGCAACTTTGTATTTATTTTAACTAGGTACAATAGTTATTAAATAGTTATTAACTATTTAATAGCTACCTAGCTAAAATAAGTACAAAATTACCTGTAAAATAAATCCTAACCTAAGTTACAATTACACCTAACACTACACTATCATTAAACTAATTACCTAAACTACCTACTTTTACTTACAATTAAATTCAATAAACTAAATTACGAAGAAAAAAAAACACTAAATTACGAAAAAAATAAACACTAAATTACAGAAAAAAATTACAAGAAGTTTAAACTAATTACACCTAATCTAAGCCCCCTAATAAAATAAAAAAGCCCCCCAAAATAATAAAATGCCCTACCCTATACTAAATTACAAATAGCCCTTAAAAGGGCCTTTTGCGGGGCATTGCCTTAAAGTAATCAGCTCTTTTACCTGTAAAAATAAGAATACAATACCCCCCAACACTACAACCCACCACCCACACACCCCTACTCTAAAACCCACCCAATACCCCCTTAATAAAACCTTACACTACCCCCATTGAAGATCACCCTACCTTGAGCCATCATCTGATCCGTCCAGAAGTCTTCATTCGATGGGCCAGAAGAGGACATCCAGACCGGCAGAAGTCTTCATCCTATCCGGGCAGAAGAGGACATCCAGACCGGGAGAAGGTTTCATCCAAGTGGCATCTTCTATCTTCATCCATCCGATGAGGAACGGCTCCATCTTGAAGACCTCCGGCGCGGAACATCCTTCTAGGCCGATGACTAATGACGAATGATTCCTTTAAATGACGTCATCCAAGATGGTGTCCCTCAAATTCCAATTGGCTGATAGGATTCTACCTGCACTACCTGCGAGTGCCAACTCCATTGTGAGTATACATCTTGCTGAAACTGTGTTTTTTTGCCGTGTCCATTTGGATTTAGACGATATTGCACCATTGGTCTTCTGTGTTCTTTTTCTATCATAACAGATTTCTGACACGACTTCCCCACATTCAGCGTACTGACTGCTGTACAAAGGTCAGCCCGCCTGTATGCACTACTTGCGAGTGCCAAGCTCTTTGTGAGTATCCACTTGGCAGATACTTTTTATGTTTATATCACTTTTGATCTTGACGATATTACACCATTAGGCGCTCTCTCTTTGTGTTTTCAATCTTTTTTTTTTTTTTTATTTATTTTTATTGACATGTCAACTTATGGTACTAAACAGAAAAGAAAACTAAAGATATTACAGTCAGACAGGCAGTAACATTACAAAACCAAAATACAGAGCAAGAATATCTATATCACCTTTACAGGTTCTAGATCAAGAATATACAAATAATATTTTCTTACTAACATAGTTGTCTGTACTACTCATACTAATGCAAAAGAAATAACCATCTCTTATCTCGTAGACCAAATCAGAATACTCTAAGTACCAAAATTGCCACTTTTTATCCTATATAGCAAAACAGAAATCAAACACAGCATAACAAGACAAGACACGACAAGACAAAACAAGACAACACAAGACACAAAGAAGGGGAAAGAAAAAAAAAAAAAAAAAAAAAAAAAAAAAGGGGATGGAAGGGGAAGGGAAAGGCATAAGCCTTTACCAACTTCGAATATTATTTATTCCTCTCTGGCAACGTAACTGGCCTATCCTACAATTTATAACTCTTCTAGGCATACAAGACCTGATTCTCGCAGGGGGCCCAAAATTTCTACTTGCAACTCCACAGGTTGCCGTCTAATTACATTCTTCCATTTTAAATAAAACCTCCTGGCCTTTCTTTCATTATTGGGCTCCAAATTCATCTGCTCTATGATTAATTGGTCAATAATTTTTTGGCCAAATTCTGCTATAGTTGGGTATTTCTTAGCTTTCCAATAGCGAAAAAATTAATAACTGCGCAATTTGTATGGCCGTGGTAATTAGTGCATATTCTTCTGATGTAAAGCGCTTATCAAATATAAAAAAGAAGATACTCACTGGTGTAAAGATCACCACTTGGCTCACAACTCTATTTAGCCAAAATGATATCTTCTCCCAAATTGATATATTTTCGGACAACGCCATACACAATGAAGTATATCGGCCTGTGGAGCCAAGCAGTGAAAGCAATTCCCTTTACACTTCTTGTCCCATTTAACTAGACGAGTTGGAGTAATATAAGCCAAATTTATCAAATAGCTATGTGATTCTTTCCAGGAGGTGAACTTATAACCAACCACATCAATACTCTGGTTTACATTCTTATCTACTAGCTCTGGGATATTTTTAACCATCTGGTATGCAGGGAATCGAGATGGCCTTTACCCAGATTTTTCATTATCATTCCATACCAAATTGATATGGAATGATACCCTGAGCGGTACATCTGAATACCACTTCCTATTATCCCTAGATGAAAGTTACCGGCAAACTTCTGAAGTGAGAGATTATAGAAATGTCTAACCTGCAAGAACGCAAAGAGGTGATGTTTTGGGATGTCAAATTCTTCCTGTATCTGTGTAAAGGATTTGAATAATCCTGACTCTTCCTCAATTAATTGCCCCAGATACACTATACCTTTCCTTTGCCAGTTATGAAAAATCCCATAACTTAGTCCTGGTGCAAATTCTGGATGTCCCAAAATAGTGAGAAATTTGGAGAACCTGAAATTAATTTTAAGCTCTGAGCAAAACCTCTGCAGGCTGACACCACATTACTTATCACCTTATATTTAATATCGGCAATGGCATTTTATCCATAGGCGTGTGTAGGATGGCTTTTAACTTGAAGGGCTTTATTAGGTTATCCTCTATATTTGGGAAAGAGCAGTAATCTTTTTCCGTAATCCAATCAATTGCTATTTTTAACATTGTGACCTGATTGTATAATTTAAGATTGGGGAGACCATAGCCTCCGTATTCTTTGTCAAGATATAAAATCTTTTTGAAAGTCTCACCCTCCCTCCGTTCCATAAAAAAGTTTTACAGTCTTTGTCATATCTATTCAGATCTACATTTTTAATAGGGATTGGTAAATTCTGAAGTATGTACATAACCCGTGGAAATACAAATGTTTTCAACAACATTATTTTGGCCGATAACGAGATGGGCAGTGGTCTCCATTTTTCCATCAGTAGGCTAATTTCTTGGAAAATTTTAAGATGGTTTAAAGTATACCATAATCCTGGATTTAAGCTTAAATATAGTCCAAGATATTTTATTTGTTCCACCTCTTGGAATGGGTGCTGACCTATGTATCTATTGGGGCGTCTGATCCAGAGTAGTTCTGATTTTGAATAATTTATTTTATACCCCGAAAAGGACCCATAATCATTAATTATTTCTAGTAATATTGGTATATCTCGTGCTGTCCTAGATAGAAAGAGTAACAAGTCATCTGCATATAGAGATAAAATAACGTTATCACTTCCCAACTTAATTCCAGATAACATTTGTCTGAGTCTTACCGCTAGTGGTTCTATCGAGAGGTTGAACAATAAGGGGGATAAAGGGCACCCCTGTCTGGTTCCTTTCATTAGTGTAATTTTAGGGGAGAATTGGCCATTTACAAATAACGTAGAACACGGCGCTTTATATATTAATTTAACAAAGTTAAGAAAGTTACCGGTAATACCAAAACGGGATAATGCCGTAAATAAGTGTTCCCATACTATTGCATCAAATGCTTTTTCAGCATCCAGCGTTTAAAAGGGCCAGGTCAACTTCCCCAGGTTTGGTTTTGGCGTTAATTTTGTTCCAATACTGACTTAGGACTAATAACACTTTCCATATGTTTTTAGATGAATTCCTACCTGGCATGAATCCCGTTTGATCTGTATGGATCAGCTTATTAATGTATTTTTTTAGTCTATCTGCTACTATTGCTGTAAGAAGTTTATAATCATTGTTTAGAAGTGATATTGGCCTGTAAGCATTAGGGTTCTCTGGATCTTTGTCTTTTTTATGTATAAGAATGACTGTGGAGGCGGAGAAAAGATTAGATTCTAGACAGTTTTTAACAAAATAGTGATTGAATAAATCTCTCAATGTATCTCCTATTTCGTTTTTAAGTATTCGGTAAAATTCAGCCGGTATTTGATCCGGACCAGGAGCTTTGTTTAATTTCACCTTCTCTATGGCTTTTATGTATGAAACACACACAGAATGGAGACAAGAAAAGCAGTGCTAAAATGTTTGAAATGTAACCAGTATCTTATCAACTTTATATCTAATGCTCAATTAATCCTTACACTTTAGAGACTCCCAATCGTTCTTAAATGCAATTATAACATCATCTATATTAATATAAATCCCGTTCTAATAAAAGAAGCATATATTTTATTCCCATTCTAATAAAACAAGCATACCTGGTAATGGGTGTGTCGTGAAGAAGGTAGGCAGGGTGAAATGCTGCTATATATAAACTGGAAAGATTGTATTGCTAGGCCATTACAGCTTGTTCTGTACACTGTTTTTATTGTGTTCTTGAAAAAGGCTATTGCAATACCCGAAATGCATTGTGCTTGTTTTAATAAAATTTCTGAAGCTGAGCTTGATGACGTCCTATGGATTTTTAATAAAGGCTGATTTTTTTCCCTCCATCTTGTGAGTATACTCTGAATTTGCGCCACCAAATTGTCTGGATAGTGCTGCACCATTGTGAGCTTTTGTTTTTTAGGTAATCAAAATTTGGAGAATCTTATTTGCAGTGGACATGGACAGCTTCAAGTCCCTTAAAATGGTACAGCACCACCAAAGTTTGCTACGTACATTTCCATTTAAATGGCTTGGGAGAGCCGGGGCTGGCAGCGAACACCTGAAGGAAGTGTTAACATTTGTTTATAATATATTTTGTTATACCATAGATAACTTTGAAAGTTGTCAGAAAAAAATCTGCTACTCACTTGAAGGTCAGACTAAGTGCTACTGCATTGTATTTTTATCATGCATTTGTTGATCATGCATATCTACTGTATTTAATTACTGGCCCTTTAGCTTGTAATATATCAGTGATACAGTGGGTAGAAGTGAAATGCTAGTAATGTGTAATCCAAATGATATTATTTTCTCTTATTTATTCTATTTTGTATTACTCTATATTTCTTTACAATTTGAAATTTCCGATTTACATTCTCAGACTGTTGACATCCTGTTTTAAGATAAGGTTATGTACCAGGACATGGTTCAAGATTTCTATGTCCTCTATAATTTTTACCAATAATACTAATTATCATGATTTATACCTGATGGGATATTGCTGCTGCAATTTTAATTGTACTCTGTTTTCCTGCAATAGTGGATAGATGTCCTACTTAGTATTGTATGTTAAGAAAAATGTATAAAAAGCTTTGTCATTTTTATGTAGTCAGAGCATACAAGAAATTGTCCTCTTTCACACATGTTCTGTATTGTCTCATTGCTATCTGCCTGCTAATATTAACAAAATAAAAGAATAAAGCTGCCCTGGTGTGGTGTCTTCCTGAACTAAGAAGAATATTATCCTAGCACAACATTTGAACCATATTTGTGGACAAATACTGCTTGAAGTATGTCTTGTGACTCTTAGAAGGAGGGTGGGTTTAACTGCTTATCTGGCATTTTTTTCCTGGATGGCCTCTCACCACCTAAATATCAACATGTCCAAGACTGAGCTTCTTCTAGTCCCCCATCTAATTCTACTCCAGTTTCTAACTTTACTATCACTGTTGGTGACACCACTATCTCCCCATCACCCCAAGTCCACTGCCTAGGAGTTACACTTGACTCTAATCTGTTCTTCATACCCCACATCCAATCGCTCTCTTCATCCTGTCACAACCACCTACACAATATCTCCAAAATTCATCCTTTTCTGAGTGCTGAAACTACTAAACAGCTAATACATTTGCTAGTAATTTCCCGGCTTGACTACTGTAACAACCTACTAACTGGCCTTCCTCTCTCCCGCCTCTCCCCCTTCAATCCATCCTAAATGCCTCTGCTAGGCTAATCCACCTCTCCCGACGCTCTGTATCCGCTGCACCCCTCTGTGAGTCCCTTCACTGGCTCCCCATTCACAGCAGAATTAAATTCAAAATTCTCACTCTGACCTACAAAGCCCTTACCAATGCAACCCCCCATACCTTTCCTCACTCATCAACAAATATACTCCAGCCCATCCCTAAGATCCAACAACAATCTACTCTTGTCTCTTCTACCATCACCTCCTCTCATGCTAGACTACAGGACTTCTCTCGTGTGGCACCAACCCTCTGGAACGCACTTCCTCAAACTGTCAGACTTTCCCCCAACCTCTCCTCCTTTAAACGCTCCCTAAAGACCTTCTTGTTCAGGGAAGCCTATCACCAAATCAGCAACTAATGAATTCCACTTGCCTAATTGTTGCCCTCATCTGACTCCACACTAACATCATTCCCACCTTTGCAGTCCCCACCTCCTGTTTCTCACCCTCCTTCTCATTTAGATTGTAAGTTCCCACAGGAAACAGGGCTCCCAATTCCCCATGTATTTGTTTGTTAAATTTTGTCTGGTGTCTCATATTGTACTGTCCTTTTACCTTTATTACCCATGGACAGCGCTGCGGAATCTGTTGGTGCTTTTTAAATAAAGAATAATAATAATAATAACTGTACTCATCCCCTTTTCATTTTCCCAGCTGAAAGAGAATCATTGGATAAGGAGAGGAGAGACACCACATTAGCTGTCACCTGGTGTAATTAGTTTAAATATCTGATCATTTGTTTTTTATTTTGTGTAATTTAGTGTTTGTATTGTTTTTGAAATTTAGGTAATTGTATTTAATTTATGTAATTTATTTAATTGTTGTGTAAATGCTAGGTGTTAGTGTAACTCAGGTTAGGTTTTATTTTACAGGTAAATTTGTATTTATTTTAGCTAGGTAGTTAGTAAATAGTTAATAACTATTTAATAACTATTCTACCTAGTAAAATAAATACAAAGTTGCCTGCAAAATAAAAATAAACTCTAAGCTAGATACAATGTAACTATATTAGTTTTATTGTAGCTAGCTTAGGGTTTATTTTATAGGTAAGTAGTTTTGGAATCAGGAATTATTTAGGTAAAGATAGTAATTTAGATTTATTTGAATTATAATTTAATTTAGGGGGTGTTTGGGTTAGACTTAGGTTTAGGGGTTAATAAATTTAGTATAATGGCGGTGACGGGGGTGGCAGATTTGGGGTTAATAAATGTAGGTAGGTGGCGGTGATGTTAGGGACAGCGGATTAGGGGTTAATAATATTTAACTAGTGTTTACGATGCAGGCGTGTGGTGGTTTAGGGGTTAATATGTTTATTATAGTGGCGACAGCTGTCGGGAGCGGCAGATTAGGGGTTAATAATTTTATTTTAGTGGTTTGCGATGTGGGAGGGCCTCGGTTTAGGGGTTAATAGGTAGTTTATGGGTGTTAGTGCACTTTTTAGCACTTTAGTTATGAGTTTTATGCTACAGCTTTGTAGCGTAAAACTCATAACTAATGACTTTAGATTGCGTTACGAATTTTGTGGGATAGGCTGTACCGCTCACTTTTTTGGCCTCCAAAAAAAAGCTTGTAATACTGGCGCTATGCAAGTCCCATGAAAAAAGACTTTACGCAAATTGCGGCCAAAAAAGTGTGCGGACAGCTGTACCTACAAGACTCGTAATAGCAGCGGTAGTGAAAAAGCAGCGTTATAACCCATAACGCTGCTTTTTTACTCATAACGCAAAACTCGTAATCTAGCTGATAATTTGCATTACCTTTATTAAATCCCATTACTTTTAATCTTATATTTCGAAAAAAACATACAATTCTTTCTGCAATTGGAAAAAATAACAATCTCTTTTGGGGCAAAATGTTAAGCCCGTATTCAACATTCCAGTCTCTCTTTGTGATATGTTAAGCAAATTGTCATTCTGCGTGTCTACTGCCAGTATGGTTATTTGTGACAGAGGTGTTACCCTTACGATGTTTCTTACCACCTTCGATGCAACTTTTGTTTATTTCAATGCTTTGAAGAATGGAGCTGGCGAGTTGTGTTCCCCTTCACAGCTTGATTGCCAAGTCCCTTCTATGATGCCGTCCATTTCTGAGTCCCCCTGGGACCGTTCTGATGATCCTGAGCTGCTACCACTTAGTGTTTGCACACAACCCGTGGTCGTCAAGGTTTACGAAAGTGCCCCATCTGAGCACACCTTCTGGGCCTTCTGGCCACCTGTACACTCTCCCTTGGCTGTAATCCGCTCATCCCTGGTGAATTTTGTTCTCTTGCATTCTTCTATTACCTTTTTAGGTCAGTAACTGTGGTATTTACTTTTGTGAGCAACTTATCAGCATTATCTTGTGGTAAAGTGTTTTTAATGCCGTTTTCCATTTCTGATAACTTGTCCTGCTGCTCAGCAACCTCCTTGTTTAAACAATCCACTGTCAGGACCATTATGTCCATTGAGCATTTGTTCAAAATTTGCTTATTTACAAGGCATATAAAAGTCTCCACACTATGGTTATTCTGGGGAGAGATATAAGAACTTTTATTGTGCTAACACATCACATGCAGTCTTACAGTATTCAAAACATTACTAACATACGGCTAGATTACTAGTTTTGCTGTAAGAGTGGTGCGGTGTTAACTTGCACGTTATTGTCACCGCTCACTTCCCTAAAGCGCTGGTATTACAGGTTTTCCTAAACCCAGAGTTATTAGGCAAGAAGTGAGGGTAGAGCAAAATTGTGCTCCATACCGCACTCCAATACCAGTGCTGCTTAAGTCAGGAGGTGAGCTAGTTTTACGTGCTCGAGCACAATTTCCCATAGACATCAATGGGGAGAGCCCGGCTGAAAATGTATTAACCCCTAACCTAAGTCTAACCCTAACACCCCCTAACTTAAATATAATTAAAATAAATCTAAATAAAACCTACTATCATTACCTAAATAATTCCTATTTAAAACTAAATACTTACTTATAAATAAACCCTAAGCTAGCTACAATATAACTAATAATTACATTGTAGCTAGCTTAGGGTTTATTTTTATTTTACAGGCACATAACACCTAACATTACACAGCAATTAAATAAATTACATAAATTAAATAGAATACCTAAATTACCAACAAAAAAAAACCACTAAATTACACAAAATAAAAACAAATTATCAGATATTTAAACTAATTACACCTAATCTAATAGCCCTATCAAAATAAAAAAGCCCCCAAAAATAAAAAAACCTAGCCTAAACTAAACTACCAATAGCCCTTAAAAGGGCCTTTTGCGGGGCATTGCCCCAAAGAAATCAGCTCTTTTAACTGTAAAAAAATACAACCAACCCCCCAACAGTAAAACGCACCACCCATACAACCAACCCCCCAAATAAAATCCTAACTAAAAAAAATCTAAGCTCCCCATTGCCCTGAAAAGGGCATTTGGATGGGCATTGCCCTTAAAGGGCATTTAGCTCTATTGCTGCCCAAACCCTAACCTAAAATAAAACCCACCCAATAAACCCTTAAAAAAACCTAACACTAACCCTCGAAGATCCACTTACAGTTCTGAAGACCGGACATCCATCCTCAACAAAGCTGGGAGAAGTCTTCATCCAAGCGGCAAGAAGTCCTCAATGAAGCCGGGAGGAGTCTTCATCCAAGCCGGCAGAAGTGGTCTCCAGATGGGCAGAAGTCTTCAATCCAGACGGTATCTTCTATCTTTATCCATCCGGCGCAGAGTGGGTCCATCTTCAAGACATCCAGTGCGGAGCATCCTCTTCTTCCGACATCTAGCGAAGAATGATGTTCCTTTAAATGACGTCATCCAAGATGGCGTCCCTTGAATTCTGATTGCTGATAGAATTCTATCAGCCAATAGGAATTAAAGGTGATAAAAATCCTATTGGCTGATGCAATCAGCCAATAGGATTGAACTCGCATTCTATTGGCTGTTCCAATCAGCCAATAGAATGCAAGCTCAATCCCTATTGGCTGATTGCATCAACCAATAGGTTAGGTTTTATTTTACAGGTAAACTTGTATTATTTTAGCTAGGTAGTTAGTAAATAGTTAATAACTATTTAGTAACTATTGTACCTAGTTAAAATAAATACAAACTTGCCTGTAAAATAAAAATAAACCCTAAGATAGATACAATGTAACTATTAGTTATATTGTAGCTGGCTTAGGGTTTATTTTATAGGTAAGTATTTAGTTTTAAATAGGAATTATTTAGGTAAAGATAGTCATTTAGATTTATTTGAATTATATTTAAGTTAGGGGGTGTTAGGGTTAGACTTAGGTTTAGGGGTTAATAAATTTAGTATAGTGGTGGCGACGTTGGGGGCGGCAGATTAGGGGTTAATAAATCTAGGTAGGTGGCGGTGATGTTAGGGACAGCGGATTAGGGGTTAATAATATTTAACTAGTGTTTCCGATGCGGAGGTGCGGCGGTTTAGGGGTTAATATGTTTATTATAGTGGCGGCGATGTCGGGAGCAGCAGATTAGGGGTTAATAATTTTATTTTAGTGTTTGCGATGCGGGAGGGCCTCGGTTTTAGAGGTTAATAGGTAGTTTATGGGTGTTAGTGCACTTTTTAGCACTTCTAGTTATGAGTTTTATGCTACAACTACTGACTTTAGATTGCGTTACGAATCTTGCGGGATAGGCTGTACCGCTCACTTTTTGGCCTCCAAAAAAGATGTTATACCGGCGCTATGGAAGTCCCATTGAAAAAAGGCTTTACGCAAATTGCATAAGTTAATTTGCAGTACGGCCAAAAAAGTGTGCGGGACAGCTGTACCTACAAGACTCATAATAGCAGCGGTAGTGAAAAAAGCAGCGTTATAACCCATTACGCTGCTTTTTTACTCATAACGCAAAACTCGCAATCTAGCCGATAATTTGCATTACCTTTATTAAATACCATTACTTTTAATCTTATATTCGAAAAAACAGTACAAATCTTTCTGCAATTGGAAAAAATAACAATCTCTTTTTGGAGCAGAATGTTAAGACTGTATTCAACATTCCAGTCTCTCTTTGTGATATAGTAATACCTGAAATGTTAAGCAAATTGTCATTCTGAGTGTCTACTGCCATATATTATATATATAAAATATATATAAAGTAGAAGAGGATTGCACTCCAAGGCTAACAGTTTTGAACCAATGCCTGGGTGCAGCAAAACCAAAGAAGCGCACTCCAAGGGATCCTTATTCAGGCACTTTTAATAGTGAACGTTTTCGGACGTGTAACGTCCGTCCTCAGACCCAAAAAGTGTTACACATTACTTACCCCAGCACCCCTTAAATGCAACAAGCCACCACTGTGAACTGGCCGGGCGCCCACGCTCTCCTGGGGTAGCTCCGCCCCCAAGCAGGCGATGTCATCATCCCCGGGCAACATGAGTCCGGTCAGCCAAAAATATAAATGTGGCACCCTATGAAATAACAAATAAACATGTAATGGCAAAGAATAGAAAAACATTCAAACATAGCAAAAACAAAGGAGTATGGATTGTTTGTATAAGTTGTCAATGTGCCGCAACGGGTTGCCATAGCAACCATCATAAACAAGGCTTGCGAGACATGTGACCCTAGACAAGCCAATCATAAAACATTCACAACTGTATACAATCTAAAAGCAGAACTAAATAGCCGTTTTACAAGAAACACGATTCTGTTACTGGAGTCTCACATAAAAAACAGAGTGCATCAGCAACATTACAGAGCATCAAGTGAGATAATGACAAAACGCTCTAGATCATGTGACCCTTCAGTAACCAATCGAAAGAGCCACAGGGCTGTATAATGAGCAACAGTAGTCATGGCAACGTAAACAAACAAGAACTACAATCGTATTTTATGAACTTCCTAACCGTGTCATCATAAGTAATATGGATCAATTTATACAGAGACCGGCAGGTTGCTGTAGAAAACTAGTTTGTTTTACTAGACCAACAGATGTGTATAGCCATAGAGCTAAACTTAAGCGTTATATTAGTGAATGCCAATAGTGTGTAAAGACATACTCATCTGGTGGTGCAGAACTAGTACAATTCAGTAGGTAAAGACAGTAGTAGTCATGTATGTAATAAAACATATATCGTAAAAATAGTAAAACAACATGAATATGTCAGAGATAGAAAAGATAAGCTACATGGAATAGCATATTATAGAAAATTATTAATGAATCAGGACTCTCATTGTGTTTGGATCAGTGGACTCTCCTAGTCCAAAAATGTCTCACTATCAGGGCAATTACACCTTAGATAGAGCAGGTAAACTGATTCATAAACTGAGACAGCCTAATAAACTGCTATAGAAAAGCCTGCCAGTCCAGATGGGTGTTCAGGCCTTTAGGGACTAATGTCTGTAAATGGAATGTCCATCTGGCCTCTTTTTGCAGTAGTTTCCTATCGCGGTCTCCGCCCTAGAAAGAGGGGGCACATGGTCAATTATTGTGTATTTTAAATCCGACACTCTGTGTTGGAATTGCTGGAAATGTCTGGCAATGGGTTGTTCTGCACTGCCCTGCTTTAGTGCCACTCTAATTGCAGACCGATGGTTCACCATCCTAGTGCGTAAATCATCAACAGTCTTCCCAACATAGTATAAGCCACATGGGCAGTGGAGTAGGTAGACTATGTGTGTAGTCGTACACATAAGCCTGTATTTATGTTTGAACGTTTTCCTCTTATAGGGATGTGTGAACGAAGAGCCAGTGATCAGCCCCACCACAGGTTTTACAAGCCCAGGCATCGTAAGCCCCAGGTTTATTAGTGTCAAGCCATGTGCTCTTCTTATACTCTTGTTGGGGGTCAGTCTGGACTAAGTGGTCCCTCAGGGATCTTGCCCTTCTATAGCCCATTCTTGGTGGGTGATGAATTCAAGAGGGGCAGGCATATTATCACTGCTAATGATGTCCCAATGTTTTCTGATAGCTGAAGCCATACCATTCTTCTCACTCGTATAGGTCGTCACAAACGTCATTCTATTTTGCTTCTTTTCTTATTGTTCTTTGGGTGTCATTCAGTACCATTTCACACTGATTGCAGAGTAATTTCAGCGGGTATTGTCAGGCTTCAAAACGGGTTTGCATTTCTGATAATTGAACCAGCTTGTTATCCTCTTCCGAATTGATCCTGGTCACTCTCTGCAGCTGTGATTTCCGCAGCTCTTTTTAAGAGCTGGCGGGTGAGAACTTATAAAATGTAACAAGGCATTCCGGTCCGTCTCTTTGCGGAACAGAGTTGATTGCAGCTTGTTGTCCCCCTTGTATAGCCGTACATCCAGTAAGTCGATTTGATGTTGATCAAATAACATCTTAAATTGTAAACGCTTTGTTGACTGAGTTAAGTTGGTTGAACCAGTGTTCCAGTTGTTCAGCACTTCCACTCCAAATCAAGAAGAGATCATCTATGTAACGCCTGAAGACCTTGATGTGTTCATTTCTGAACAAATCCATTTCAAATTCTTCAAAGATGGGCCATATAGAGGTTCGCGTATGATGGGGCCACATTGGGACCTCATCGCTGTTCCCATTTACTTGACGGTAGAACTTGCTTTTGAACCTATAGGTTTTTCTTACTTAGACAAAGGTCTAACAGGTGTAGTAGAAGTTCAGCAGGTGGTCCCACATAAGGGTATCTAGGCCAACTGGGTGGCAATGGCCTGCATACCTTGTTGGTGCGGATGACAGTATATAATGATGTTACATCCAGGGATAACAAGTAAAATCTGTTGGCAAGATGTTATCCATATTCTTTAATAGAGATAAAAGAGAGGCTGAATCTTTTAAATATGATGGCATGTTTGGTAACCATGGGCTGTAAGAAATAGTCCACAAACCTGGCCATAGGTTGTAGGAGTGAAACCTATTGCTGACACAATAGGCCTCCAGGTGGTTTTTACAACCGTTAGTGTATCTTTGGAAGGGTGTAGAGCACAGAGTCCTTTGATGTTCAACCGTAAAGGTAGTGCCACAGTAGTTTTATCCAATAGATTCTTTACAGAAACCATACGTAGATATTCATCAATCTGTTTTTTGAAAAGTATCGCAGGATCCTGTGGTAAAGCTTTATAGGTTTTTTCCATCCTCCAGCTGTGATAGAATCTCTTCTCTGTACTCTCCATAATTTTGTAGAACAATTGCTCCACCCTTAGCCGCATCACAGATGATTAGCTTTTTTATCAGCAGTAAGGGACCTTAGCGCAGCCCCATTCCAACCTGGAGAAGTTGTTAAATGTATCTTTTTGATGTTCACTAACCGACTGTTCCATTTCTTTCATACTCAATCTCATATAGGGTATTAATGCTTGAGTTTGTAGACTGAGGAGTAAATTTTGGACTCCTGAAGAGAGTACGATCTTCACGGTTATTCTGGAATTTTTCTTTTAAAGTAATTGTCTCTGAAATTTTTTCGAGTCAATATATAAATCAAATGGGTCTGTTCTAGTGGTAGGAATGAAAGTTAGGCCTTTATTCTAAACTTGTATCTCCAGGGTAGTCAAATTGTGATCACTGAGATTGGACTACACTGTTTCTTTGGCTATCTGGTTGGCATTAGTGGAGGTTTTCTCCTTGTATCCGCCTCTGCGGATTTTTTGTTCTTTTCCTGCCAAGTTTTTTTACCTAGTAATTACACCACTGGCTTGTTCCGATTGCCACTGGTACTTGCTGCTGCCTCACCCTCTGAGCCTGATCCAGAGCCTGAACTCTCCACCGTTGGTCAGGTTCTCTGGGTTTTTGATAACATTGACGGTCTTGCTCTGTATTCGTTTGTTGTCTCTGGTCGTTTCCTGTATTGGTAGAAGACACAGATATACACGTTTGTCGTGATAATCATTCGTGACTGCATCCAATTTTTTATTTTTGAACTCAATGAAATCTCCCTCGTATTTCTTTATCTGATTGTCTAATTTCTGTAACCAGTCTTCAGCATTATCAATAGATAATTTTTGCAGGTGTTGTTCCGCATATGTCGCTATCTCTGTTTTTATCAGTGTCAGCAATCTTCTCACCTCCTGGATAACTAGGAGGATTAGATACAAAGAGCATTCGTTTTCGATTTTACACCACTTGTCACAGAAATTAGGGTTGTTTCTACCAATTGTAGGTACCGTTTTTTACTCTGAAGCCTCTTGGTATGTAACCCCTACGTGGTATTCTGATAAGTATGTGCCATTGTAAATTTAAATCCTTTTCTTTCTCTTTCAATTTAAGTAGATGTGAATAGATAAGGAGAGGGCTTCGCAATCGTTTGGCTTCTGGTGAAGGAGCTGAATCTGATTAAATCTGCATACCTCTTCAGAAAACTGAAAGGTGCTTGCTCCAGGTATAACATCTCCTTCAACAGCTGCAATAGTATCCGCAATCTTCCTCAGTATCCAACATATTCAGGCGCCCAATAACAGAAAAAACAAAGTTTGTGATGTGCAAGTTAAAATAAAAATAAAAATACTGAAGACTCTTTAAACTGGATGAGGGTTAAATTTTCTCCAAGGGCTGGGTGCAAAGACAATATTAGTACAAAGTAGAAGAAGATTGCACTCGCAAGCTAACAGTTTGAACCAATGCCCTGGGTGCAGCAAAAACCGGCAAATAGACATAGAAAAGATGCGCCACTCCAAGGGATCCTTATTCAGGCACTTTTAATAGTGAACGTTTTCGGACGTGTAACCGTCCGTCCTCAGACCAAAAAGTGTTACACATTACTTACCCAGCACCCCTTAAATGCAACAAGCCACCACTGTGAACTGGCCGGGCATCCACGCTCAGTCCCGGGTAGCTCCGCCCCCAAGCAGGTGACATCATCATCCCGGCAACGTGAGTCCGGTCAGCCAAAAATATAAATGTGTGCACCCTATGAAATAACAAATAAACATGTAATGGGCAAAGAATAGAAAAACATTTCAAACATAGCAAAAACAAAGGAGTATGGATTGGTTTTGTATAAGTTGTCAAATGTGCCGCAACAGGTTCCAATAGCAACCATCATAAACAAGGCTTGCAAGCCATGTGACCCTAGACAAGCCAATCATAAAAACATTCGCATCTGTATACAATCTAAAGCAGAACTAAATAGCCGTTTACAAGAAACACGATTCTGTTACTGGAGTCTCACATAAAAAAACAGAGTGCATCAGCAACATTACGGAGCATCAAGTGAGATAATGACAAAACGCTCTAGATCATGTGACCCTGCAGTAACCAATCAAAAAAGCCCACAGGGCTGTATAATGAGCAACAGTAGTCATGGCAACATAAACAAACAAGAACTACAATCGTATTCAATGAACTTCCTAACCGTGTCATCATAAGTAAAATGATCAATATATACAGAGACCGGCAGGTTGCTGTAGAAACTAGTGTGTTTTACTAGACCAACAGATGTGTATGCCATAGCGCTAAACGTAAGCGTTATATTAGTGAATGCCAATAGTGTGTAAAGACATACTCATCTGGTGGTGCAGAACTAGTACAATTCAGTAGGTAAAGACAGTAGTAGTCATGTATGTAATAAAACATATATAGTAAAAAATAGTAAAACAACATGAATATGTCAGAGATAGAAAAGATAAGCTATATGGAATAGCATATTATAGAAAATTATTAATGAATCAGGACTCTCAATGTGTTTGGATCAGTGGACTCTCCTAGTCCAAAAATGTCTCACTATCAGGGCAATTACACCTTAGATAGAGCAGGTAAACTGATTCATAAACTGAGACAGCCTGATAAACTGCTATAGAAAAGCCTGCCAGTCCAGATGGGTGTTCAAGCCTTTAGGCTGTAAATGGAATGTCCATCTGGCCTCTTTTTGCAGTAGTATCCTATCGCGGTTTCCACCCCTAGAAAGAGGGGGCACATGGTCAATTATTGTGTATTTTAAATCCGACACTCTGTGTTGGAATTGCTGGAAATGTCTGGCAACGGGTTGTTCTGCACTGCCCTGCTTTAGTGCCACTCTAATTGCAGAGCGATGGTTCTCCATCCTAGTGCG